>NW_026698098.1:0-30259 GCF_030435755.1 Ochotona princeps
GATGAATGATCTGTCTGATGTGTTTTTGAATTCTGTTGGCTAGGATTTTGTTGAGAATCTTAGCATCAATGTTCATCAAAGAGATAGGTCTGTAGTTTTCTTTCTCTGTAGGATCTCTGCCCGGTTTTGGGATTAAGGTAATGTTGGCTTCATAGAATGAGTTTGGAAGGGTTGCTTCCTTTTCTATTGTTTTGAAGAGTTTGTAGAGGATTGGAGTTAGTTCTGTTCGGAATGGAGCATTCGTTTGTGTCGGATGCTCTATCAGGTTCATTCCTAGATAATGCACTCAAAGGACACTAAGCATAGAGTTTGCAAACTGAGTTTCCTTGAGAGCTGCTTGGAAGCCTGATGGTGTGTGAAGTTAGTGAGCCAAATGGAGTTGTTCTCCCACAAGAACCACTTGGCTGATCCTTCTCCAATATGCCCTTCACCAACATGCAGTGTTTCCTTGATTGAATTAGCTCTCACACCAATATTTGCGTCTAGAGCCTTTGCATTGAGGGCTATCTGAAAACGGCTGTGGCGCTGAAGTTGCCTGTGAATGTGGAGTTGGTGGCATGTGAAACCCGCATGTGGAGCATTCGTTTGTGTCGGATGCTCTATCAGGTTCATTCCTAGATAATGCACTCAAAGGGCACTAAGCATAGAGTGTGCAAACTGAGTTTCCTTGAGAGCTGCTTGGAAGCCTGATGGTGTGTGAAGTTAGTGAGCCAAATGGAGTTGTTCTCCCACAAGAACCACTCGGCTGATCCTTCTCCAATATGCCCTTCACCAACATGCAGTGTTTCCTTGATTGAATTAACTCTCACACCAATATTTGCGTCTAGAGCCTTTGCATTGAGGGCTATCTGAAAACGGCTGCGGCGCTGAAGTTGCCTGTGAATGTGGAGTTGGTGGCATGTGAAACCCGCATGTGGAGCATTCGTTTGTGTGGGATGCTCACCAAGCCTCATTTCAGTCCTAGGCTCTCAAAGGGCACTAAGCATAGAGTGTGAAAACTGAGTTTCCTTGAGAGCTGCTTGGAAGCCTGATGGTGTGTGAAGTTAGTGAGCCAAATGGAGTTGTTCTCCCACAAGAACCACTCGGCTGATCCTTCTTCAATATGCCCTTCACCAACATGCAGTGTTTCCTTGATTGAATTAGCTCTCACACCAATATTTGCGTCTAGAGCCTTTGCATTGAGGGCTATCTGACAACGGCTGTGGCGCTGAAGTTGCGTGTGAATGTGGAGTTGGTGGCATGTGAAACCCGCATGTGGAGCATTCGTTTGTGTGGGATGCTCACCAAGCCTCATTTCAGTCCTAGGCTCTCAAAGGGCACTAAGCATAGAGTGTCCAAACTGAGTTTCCTTGAGAGCTGTTTGGAAGCCTAATGGTGTGTGAAGTTAGTGAGCCAAAAGGAGTTGTTCTCCCACAAGAACCACTCGGCTGATCCTTTTTCTTCATTATATCCTTCACCAACATGCAGTGTTTCCTTGATTGAATTAGCTCTCACACCAATATTTGCGTCTAGAGCCTTTGCATTGAGAGCTTTCTGAAAATGGCTGTGGCGCTGAAGTTGCCTGTGAATGTGGAGTTGGTGGCATGTGAAACCCGCATGCGGAGCATTCGTTTGTGTGGGATGCTCACCAAGATTCATTTCAGGACTAGGCACTCAAACGGCACTAAGCATAGAGTGTGCAAACTGAGTTTCCTTGAGAGCTGCTTGGAAGCCTGATGGTGTGTGAAGTTAGTGAGCCAAATGGAGTTGTTCTCCCACAAGAACCACTCGGCTTATCCTTCTCCAAAATGCCCTTCACCAACATGCAGTGTTTCCTTGATTGAATTAGCTCTCACACCAATATTTGCGTCTAGAGCCTATGCATTGAGGGCTATTGAAAATGGCTGTGGCGCTGAAATTGCGTGTGAATGTGGAGTTGGTGGCATGTGAAACCAGCATGTGGAGCATTCATTTGTGTGGGATGCTCACCAAGCTTCCTTTCACTCTTAGGCACTCAAAAAGCACTAAGCATAGAGTGTGAAAACTGAGTTTCCCTGAGAGCTGCTTGGAAGCCTGATGGTGTGTGAAGTTAGTGAGCCAAATGGAGTTGTTCTCCCACAAGAACCACTCGGCTGATCCTTCTTCAATATGCCCTTCACCAACATGCAGTGTTTCCTTGATTGAATTAGATCTCACACCAATATTTGCGTCTAGAGCCTTTGCATTGAGGGCTATTTCACAACGGCTGTGGCGCTGAAGTTGCGTGTGAATGTGGAGTTGGTGGCATGTGAAACCCGCATGTGGAGCATTCGTTTGTGTGGGATGCTCTACCAGGTTCATTCCTAGATAATGCACTCAAAGGGCACTAAGCATAGAGTGTGAAAACTGAGTTTCCTTGAGAGCTGCTTGGAAGCCTGATGGTGTGTGAAGTTAGTGAGCCAAAAGGAGTTGTTCTCCCACAAGAACCACTAGGCTGATCCTTCTCCAATATGCCCTTCACCAACATGCAGTGTTTCCTTGATTGAATTAGCTCTCACACCAATATTTGCGTCTAGAGCCTTTGCATTGAGGGCTATCTCAAAACGGCTGCGGCGCTGAAGTTGCCTGTGAATGTGGAGTTGGTGGCATGTGAAACCCGCATGTGGAGCATTCGTTTGTGTGGGATGCTCTACCAGATACATTTCAGTCCTAGGCTCTCAAAGGGCACTAAGCATAGAGTGTGAAAACTGAGTTTCCCTGAGAGCTGCTTGGAAGCCTGATGGTGTGTGAATTTAGTGAGCCAAAAGGAGTTATTCTCCCACAAGAACCACTCGGCTGATCCTTCTTCAATATGCCCTTCACCAACATGCAGTGTTTCCTTGATTGAATTAGCTCTCACACCAATATTTGCGTCTAGAGCCTTTGCATTGAGGGCTATCTGAAAACGGCTGTGGCGCTGAAGTTGCGTGTGAATGTGGAGTTGGTGGCATGTGAAACCCGCATGTGGAGCATTCGTTTGTGTGGGATGCTCTATCAGATTCATTCCTAGATAATGCACTCAAAGTGCACTAAGCCTAGAGTGTGAAAACTGAGTTTCCTTGAGAGCTGCTTGGAAGCCTGATGGTGTGTGAAGTTAGTGAGCCAAATGGAGTTGTTCTCCCACAAGAACCACTCGGCTGATCCTTCTCCAAAATGCCCTTCACCAACATGCAGTGTTTCCTTAATTGAATTAGCTCTCACACCAATATTTGCGTCTAGAGCCTTCGCATTGAGGGCTATCTGAAAACGGCTGTGGCGCTGAAGTTGCCTGTGAATGTGGTGTTGGTGGCATGTGAAACCCGCATGTGGAGCATTTGTTTGTGTGTGATGCTCACCAAGCTTCATTTCAGTCCTAGGCACTCAAAGGGCACTAAGCATAGAGTGTGAAAACTGAGTTTCCATGAGAGCTGCTTGGAAGCCTGATGGTGTGTGAAGTTAGTGAGCCAAATGGAGTTGTTCTCCCAAAAGAACCACTCAGCTGATCCTTCTTCAATATGCCTTCACCAACATGCAGTGTTTCCTTGATTGAATTAGCTCTCACACCAATATTTGCGTCTAGAGCCTTTGCATTGAGGGCTATCTGAAAACGGCTGTGGCGCTGAAGTTGCCTGAGAATGTGGAGGTGGTGGCATGTGAAACCCGCATGTGGAGCATTCGTTTGTGTGTGATGCTCACCAAGCTTCATTTCAGTCCTAGGCACTCAAAGGGCACTAAGCATAGAGTGTGAAAACTGAGTTTCCATGAGAGCTGCTTGGAAGCCTGATGGTGTGTGAAGTTAGTGAGCCAAATGGAGTTGTTCTCCCAAAAGAACCACACAGCTGATCCTTCTTCAATATGCCTTCACCAACATGCAGTGTTTCCTTGATTGAATTAGCTCTCACACCAATATTTGCGTCTAGAGCCTTTGCATTGAGGGCTATCTGAAAACGGCTGTGGCACTGAAGTTGCCTGTGAATGTGGAGTTGGTGGCAGGTGAAACCCGCATGTGGAGCATTCGTTTGTGTGGGATGCTTTACCAGGTTCATTCCTAGATAATGCACTCAAAGGGCACTAAGCATAGAGTGTGCAAACTGAGTTTCCTTGAGAGCTGCTTGGAAGCCTGATGGTGTGTGAAGTTCGTGAGCCAAATGGAGTTGTTTTCCCACAAGATCCACTCGGCTGATCCTTCTCCAATATGCCCTTCACCAACATGCAGTGTTTCCTTGATTGAATTAGCTCTCACACCAATATTTGCGTCTAGAGCCTTTGCATTGAGGGCTATTTCAAAACGGCTGCGGCGCTGAAGTTGCCTGTGAATGTGGAGATGGTGGCATGTGAAACCCGCATGTGGAGCATTCGTTTGTGTGGGATGCTCACCAAGATTCATTTCAGTCCTAGGCACTCAAAGGGCACTAAGCATAGAGTGTGAAAACTGAGTTTCCCTGAGAGCTGCTTGGAAGCCTGATGGTGTGTGAAGTTAGTGAGCCAAATGGAGTTATTCTCCCACAAAAACCACTCGGCTGATCCTTCTTCAATATGCCCTTCACCAACATGCAGTGTTTCCTTTTTTTTTTTTTTTTTAATTTTATTTTAAATTCATTAATTACATTGTATTATGTGACACAGTTTCATAGGTACTGGGATTCTCCCCACCCCTCCCCAAACCCTCCCACCATGGTGGATTCCTCCACCTTGTTGCATAACCACAGTTCAAGTTCAGTTGAGATTCCCCCATTGCAAGCATATACCAAACATAGAGTCCAGCATCTTATTGTCCAGATAAGTTCAACAGCTTCTTAGGTATACACTCTCTGGTCTGAAGACAGAGCCAGCAGACTATCATCCCGATCAATTAAAAGCTCCAAAATACCATCAGCAAAAATTTACATCACCATGGAATTAATTGACATAGTAACGAGTAACCAATATGGTAAAAGTAAATGCGATTTCTTATCCACCTTCTGTGACCACCTCATTGACATTTCAATTTAGGTTTATACACAACATATAACATTCATAACATAACTTGTTATACATAACATCGTGTCATCTTAAATTAAGGCAAACATGTGGTATTTAACCTTTTGGGATTGGCTCATTTCCCTTAGCATTATGGTTTCCAGTTTGGCCCATTTGGCCACAAAGAACTGCATTTTGTTTTGTTTAATAGCTGAGTAGTATTCCATGGAGTAGATGAACCATAGCTTTCTTATCCAATCCTCTGTTGATGGGCATTTTGGTTGCTTCCATGTCCTTGCAATTACTGATTGTGCTGCTATGAGCATAGGAGTGCATGTTGGTTTCTCATAAAACAAGTGTTCTGGATATATTCCTAGGAGTGCTATTGCCGCGTCATACGGTATGTTGTATTTGAGTTGTTTGAATGTTCTCCATACTGATTTCCATAGAGGCTGTACCAGCCTGCAGCCCCACCAGCAGTGGAGTAGGGTTCCCTTTTCCCCGCAACCTCGCCAACAAGTGTTGTTGGTGCTTTTATTCATGTGGGCCAGTCTTACTGGCGTTAGGTGGTACCTCATTGATGTTTTAATTTGGATTTCCCTTATTGCCAGGGAACTTGAGCATTTTTTCATATGTTTATTTGCCATTTGGGTTTGTTCCTTTGTGAAGTGTTTGCCCATTTCCCGTGCCCATTTCTTGAGTGGCTTGTTTGTTTTGACATTTTGGTTGTTTTGTAGCTCTTTGTATATTCTGGAGATCAGCCCTCTATCACCTAAGTCGTGTGCAAAGATCTTCTCCCATTCTGTGGGTTGCCTTTTTACTTTGTTGATTGTTTCTCTAGCTGTACAGAAGCTTCTTAGTTTGATGAGGTCCCAATTGTTTATTTTGGTCTTGATTTCTACTGCATTTGGAGTCTTTTTTAGGAAGTGAGGGCCTACCCCTAAGTGTTCCAGTGTGTTTCCAACATTTTCTTCCAAAAGTTTGAAGGTTTCTGGATGTAGGTTTAAATCTTTTATCCATTTGGATTTGATCTTAGTATATGGTGAGAGATGTGGGTCTATCTTTTTGTTTCTGCAGGCTATCAACCAGTTGTCCCAACAGCATTTATTGAACAGACCTTCCCATTTGCCTGGGTTGTCGTTTGTCTTTTTGTCAAAGATTATTTGGCTGTATTTCTGTGGGTTCCCATCTGGTGTTTCTATTCTGCTCCATTGATCTTCTTCTCTATTTTTGTGCCAGTACCAGGCTGTTTTGATAACCACTGCCCTATAGTATGTCCAGAGGTCCGGAACTGTGATTCCCCCTGCTAACTTCCTGTTCTTGAGAATGGTTCTAGCTATTCGTGGTTTTTTGTGTTTCCAGATGAACCTTTGAATCATTGTTTCCAGGTCTGTGAAGAATGTTTTGGGCAATTTGATTGGGATTGCGTTGAATGTATATATTGCTTTTGGCAGTATAGACATTTTAATGATATTGATTTTACCTATCCAGGAGCATGGGATGTTACTCCATCTTTCTAGATCTTGTTCAATTTCTTTTTTAAGTAGTTTGTAGTTTTCCTCGAATAGGTCTCCTACATTTTTGGTTAGGTTAATTCCCAGATACTTCATGCTTTCCTTTGTTACTTTGAATGGTATCTTGCTGGTTAGATCTTTTTCCAACTTGGGGCTGTTAGCATACACTATGGCTGTTGATTTTTGTTCATTAATTTTGTACCCTGCCACTCTACCGAACTCTCGTATAAGTTCTAGTAACCTCTGTGTTGAGCCTTTTGGCTCTTCCATATAAAGAATCATGTCATCTGCATATAGTGAAAGCTTGACTTCTTCATTTCCCATTTGGATTCCTTTGATTTCTTTTTCTTGTCTTATGGCCTCAGCGAGTACCTCTAGAACTATGTTGAATAGCAGCGGAGAAAGCGGACATCCCTGTCTTGTTCCAGATCTCAGTGGAAAGGGTTCCAGTTTTTCTCCATTCAGTATGATGCTGGCATTGGGTTTTTCATATATTGCTTTGATTATGTTGTGGATTTTTCCATCTATGCCTACCTTGGTTAGGGTCTTTAGCAGGAAGTTGTGCTGAATTTTGTCGAAAGCTTTTTCTGCATCTATTGATACTATCATGTGATTCTTGTTTTTCAGTTTTTGGATGTGGTGTATCACATTTATGGATTTGCGAATGTTGAACCATCCCTGCATTCCAGGGATGAATCCTACTTGATCTGGATGAATGATCTGTCTGATGTGTTTTTGAATTCTGTTGGCTAGGATTTTGTTGAGAATCTTAGCATCAATGTTCATCAAAGAGATAGGTCTGTAGTTTTCTTTCTCTGTAGGATCTCTGCCCGGTTTTGGGATTAAGGTAATGTTGGCTTCATAGAATGAGTTTGGAAGGGTTGCTTCCTTTTCTATTGTTTTGAAGAGTTTGTAGAGGATTGGAGTTAGTTCTGTTCGGAATGGAGCATTCGTTTGTGTCGGATGCTCTATCAGGTTCATTCCTAGATAATGCACTCAAAGGACACTAAGCATAGAGTTTGCAAACTGAGTTTCCTTGAGAGCTGCTTGGAAGCCTGATGGTGTGTGAAGTTAGTGAGCCAAATGGAGTTGTTCTCCCACAAGAACCACTTGGCTGATCCTTCTCCAATATGCCCTTCACCAACATGCAGTGTTTCCTTGATTGAATTAGCTCTCACACCAATATTTGCGTCTAGAGCCTTTGCATTGAGGGCTATCTGAAAACGGCTGTGGCGCTGAAGTTGCCTGTGAATGTGGAGTTGGTGGCATGTGAAACCCGCATGTGGAGCATTCGTTTGTGTCGGATGCTCTATCAGGTTCATTCCTAGATAATGCACTCAAAGGGCACTAAGCATAGAGTGTGCAAACTGAGTTTCCTTGAGAGCTGCTTGGAAGCCTGATGGTGTGTGAAGTTAGTGAGCCAAATGGAGTTGTTCTCCCACAAGAACCACTCGGCTGATCCTTCTCCAATATGCCCTTCACCAACATGCAGTGTTTCCTTGATTGAATTAACTCTCACACCAATATTTGCGTCTAGAGCCTTTGCATTGAGGGCTATCTGAAAACGGCTGCGGCGCTGAAGTTGCCTGTGAATGTGGAGTTGGTGGCATGTGAAACCCGCATGTGGAGCATTCGTTTGTGTGGGATGCTCACCAAGCCTCATTTCAGTCCTAGGCTCTCAAAGGGCACTAAGCATAGAGTGTGAAAACTGAGTTTCCTTGAGAGCTGCTTGGAAGCCTGATGGTGTGTGAAGTTAGTGAGCCAAATGGAGTTGTTCTCCCACAAGAACCACTCGGCTGATCCTTCTTCAATATGCCCTTCACCAACATGCAGTGTTTCCTTGATTGAATTAGCTCTCACACCAATATTTGCGTCTAGAGCCTTTGCATTGAGGGCTATCTGACAACGGCTGTGGCGCTGAAGTTGCGTGTGAATGTGGAGTTGGTGGCATGTGAAACCCGCATGTGGAGCATTCGTTTGTGTGGGATGCTCACCAAGCCTCATTTCAGTCCTAGGCTCTCAAAGGGCACTAAGCATAGAGTGTCCAAACTGAGTTTCCTTGAGAGCTGTTTGGAAGCCTAATGGTGTGTGAAGTTAGTGAGCCAAAAGGAGTTGTTCTCCCACAAGAACCACTCGGCTGATCCTTTTTCTTCATTATATCCTTCACCAACATGCAGTGTTTCCTTGATTGAATTAGCTCTCACACCAATATTTGCGTCTAGAGCCTTTGCATTGAGAGCTTTCTGAAAATGGCTGTGGCGCTGAAGTTGCCTGTGAATGTGGAGTTGGTGGCATGTGAAACCCGCATGCGGAGCATTCGTTTGTGTGGGATGCTCACCAAGATTCATTTCAGGACTAGGCACTCAAACGGCACTAAGCATAGAGTGTGCAAACTGAGTTTCCTTGAGAGCTGCTTGGAAGCCTGATGGTGTGTGAAGTTAGTGAGCCAAATGGAGTTGTTCTCCCAAAAGAACCACTCACCTGATCCTTCTTCAATATGCCTTCACCAACATGCAGTGTTTCCTTGATTGAATTAGCTCTCACACCAATATTTGCGTCTAGAGCCTTTGCATTGAGGGCTATCTGAAAACGGCTGTGGCGCTGAAGTTGCCTGAGAATGTGGAGGTGGTGGCATGTGAAACCCGCATGTGGAGCATTCGTTTGTGTGTGATGCTCACCAAGCTTCATTTCAGTCCTAGGCACTCAAAGGGCACTAAGCATAGAGTGTGAAAACTGAGTTTCCATGAGAGCTGCTTGGAAGCCTGATGGTGTGTGAATTTAGTGAGCCAAATGGAGTTGTTCTCCCACAAGAACCACACAGCTGATCCTTCTTCAATATGCCTTCACCAACATGCAGTGTTTCCTTGATTGAATTAGCTCTCAAACCAATATTTGCGTCTAGAGCCTTTGCATTGAGGGCTATCTGAAAACGGCTGTGGCACTGAAGTTGCCTGTGAATGTGGAGTTGGTGGCAGGTGAAACCCGCATGTGGAGCATTCGTTTGTGTGGGATGCTTTACCAGGTTCATTCCTAGATAATGCACTCAAAGGGCACTAAGCATAGAGTGTGCAAACTGAGTTTCCTTGAGAGCTGCTTGGAAGCCTGATGGTGTGTGAAGTTCGTGAGCCAAATGGAGTTGTTTTCCCACAAGATCCACTCGGCTGATCCTTCTCCAAATTGCCCTTCACCAACATGCAGTGTTTCCTTGATTGAATTAGCTCTCACACCAATATTTGCGTCTAGAGCCTTTGCATTGAGGGCTATTTCAAAACGGCTGCGGCGCTGAAGTTGCCTGTGAATGTGGAGATGGTGGCATGTGAAACCCGCATGTGGAGCATTCGTTTGTGTGGGATGCTAACCAAGATTCATTTCAGTCCTAGGCACTCAAAGGGCACTAAGCATAGAGTGTGAAAACTGAGTTTCCTTGAGAGCTGCTTGGAAGCCTGATGGTGTGTGAAGTTAGTGAGCAAAATGGAGTTGTTCTCCCACAAGAACCACTCGGCTGATCCTTCTTCAATATGCCCTTCACCAACATGCAGTGTTTCCTTGATTGAATTAGCTCTCACACCAATATTTGCGTCTAGAGCCTTTGCATTGAGGGCTATCTGAAAACGGCTGTGGCGCTGAAGTTGCGTGTGAATGTGGAGTTGGTGGCATGTGAAGCCCGCATGTGGAGCATTCGTTTGTGTGGGATGCTCTACCAGGTTGATTCCTAGATAATGCACTCAAAGGGCACTAAGCCTAGAGTGTGAAAACTGAGTTTCCTTGAGAGCTTCTTGGAAGCCTGATGGTGTGTGAAGTTAGTGAGCCAAATGGAGTTGTTCTCCCACAAGAACCACTCGGCTGATCCTTCTCCAAAATGCCCTTCACCAACATGCAGTGTTTCCTTGATTGAATTAGCTCTCACACCAATATTTGCGTCTAGAGCCTTCGCATTGAGGGCTATCTGAAAACGGCTGTGGCTCTGAAGTTGCCTGTGAATGTGGTGTTGGTGGCATGTGAAACCCGCATGTGGAGCATTTGTTTGTGTGTGATGCTCACCAAGCTTCATTTCAGTCCTAGGCACTCAAAGGGCACTAAGCATAGAGTGTGAAAACTGAGTTTCCATGAGAGCTGCTTGGAAGCCTGATGGTGTGTGAAGTTAGTGAGCCAAATGGAGTTGTTCTCCCAAAAGAACCACTCAGCTGATCCTTCTTCAATATGCCTTCACCAACATGCAGTGTTTCCTTGATTGAATTAGCTCTCACACCAATATTTGCGTCTAGAGCCTTTGCATTGAGGGCTATCTGAAAACGGCTGTGGCGCTGAAGTTGCCTGAGAATGTGGAGGTGGTGGCATGTGAAACCCGCATGTGGAGCATTCGTTTGTGTGTGATGCTCACCAAGCTTCATTTCAGTCCTAGGCACTCAAAGGGCACTAAGCATAGAGTGTGAAAACTGAGTTTCCATGAGAGCTGCTTGGAAGCCTGATGGTGTGTGAAGTTAGTGAGCCAAATGGAGTTGTTCTCCCAAAAGAACCACACAGCTGATCCTTCTTCAATATGCCTTCACCAACATGCAGTGTTTCCTTGATTGAATTAGCTCTCACACCAATATTTGCGTCTAGAGCCTTTGCATTGAGGGCTATCTGAAAACGGCTGTGGCACTGAAGTTGCCTGTGAATGTGGAGTTGGTGGCAGGTGAAACCCGCATGTGGAGCATTCGTTTGTGTGGGATGCTTTACCAGGTTCATTCCTAGATAATGCACTCAAAGGGCACTAAGCATAGAGTGTGCAAACTGAGTTTCCTTGAGAGCTGCTTGGAAGCCTGATGGTGTGTGAAGTTCGTGAGCCAAATGGAGTTGTTTTCCCACAAGATCCACTCGGCTGATCCTTCTCCAATATGCCCTTCACCAACATGCAGTGTTTCCTTGATTGAATTAGCTCTCACACCAATATTTGCGTCTAGAGCCTTTGCATTGAGGGCTATTTCAAAACGGCTGCGGCGCTGAAGTTGCCTGTGAATGTGGAGATGGTGGCATGTGAAACCCGCATGTGGAGCATTCGTTTGTGTGGGATGCTAACCAAGATTCATTTCAGTCCTAGGCACTCAAAGGGCACTAAGCATAGAGTGTGAAAACTGAGTTTCCCTGAGAGCTGCTTGGAAGCCTGATGGTGTGTGAAGTTAGTGAGCCAAATGGAGTTATTCTCCCACAAAAACCACTCGGCTGATCCTTCTTCAATATGCCCTTCACCAACATGCAGTGTTTCCTTTTTTTTTTTTTTTTTTAATTTTATTTTAAATTCATTAATTACATTGTATTATGTGACACAGTTTCATAGGTACTGGGATTCTCCCCACCCCTCCCCAAACCCTCCCACCATGGTGGATTCCTCCACCTTGTTGCATAACCACAGTTCAAGTTCAGTTGAGATTCCCCCATTGCAAGCATATACCAAACATAGAGTCCAGCATCTTATTGTCCAGATAAGTTCAACAGCTTCTTAGGTATACACTCTCTGGTCTGAAGACAGAGCCAGCAGACTATCATCCCGATCAATTAAAAGCTCCAAAATACCATCAGCAAAAATTTACATCACCATGGAATTAATTGACATAGTAACGAGTAACCAATATGGTAAAAGTAAATGCGATTTCTTATCCACCTTCTGTGACCACCTCATTGACATTTCAATTTAGGTTTATACACAACATATAACATTCATAACATAACTTGTTATACATAACATCGTGTCATCTTAAATTAAGGCAAACATGTGGTATTTAACCTTTTGGGATTGGCTCATTTCCCTTAGCATTATGGTTTCCAGTTTGGCCCATTTGGCCACAAAGAACTGCATTTTGTTTTGTTTAATAGCTGAGTAGTATTCCATGGAGTAGATGAACCATAGCTTTCTTATCCAATCCTCTGTTGATGGGCATTTTGGTTGCTTCCATGTCCTTGCAATTACTGATTGTGCTGCTATGAGCATAGGAGTGCATGTTGGTTTCTCATAAAACAAGTGTTCTGGATATATTCCTAGGAGTGCTATTGCCGCGTCATACGGTATGTTGTATTTGAGTTGTTTGAATGTTCTCCATACTGATTTCCATAGAGGCTGTACCAGCCTGCAGCCCCACCAGCAGTGGAGTAGGGTTCCCTTTTCCCCGCAACCTCGCCAACAAGTGTTGTTGGTGCTTTTATTCATGTGGGCCAGTCTTACTGGCGTTAGGTGGTACCTCATTGATGTTTTAATTTGGATTTCCCTTATTGCCAGGGAACTTGAGCATTTTTTCATATGTTTATTTGCCATTTGGGTTTGTTCCTTTGTGAAGTGTTTGCCCATTTCCCGTGCCCATTTCTTGAGTGGCTTGTTTGTTTTGACATTTTGGTTGTTTTGTAGCTCTTTGTATATTCTGGAGATCAGCCCTCTATCACCTAAGTCGTGTGCAAAGATCTTCTCCCATTCTGTGGGTTGCCTTTTTACTTTGTTGATTGTTTCTCTAGCTGTACAGAAGCTTCTTAGTTTGATGAGGTCCCAATTGTTTATTTTGGTCTTGATTTCTACTGCATTTGGAGTCTTTTTTAGGAAGTGAGGGCCTACCCCTAAGTGTTCCAGTGTGTTTCCAACATTTTCTTCCAAAAGTTTGAAGGTTTCTGGATGTAGGTTTAAATCTTTTATCCATTTGGATTTGATCTTAGTATATGGTGAGAGATGTGGGTCTATCTTTTTGTTTCTGCAGGCTATCAACCAGTTGTCCCAACAGCATTTATTGAACAGACCTTCCCATTTGCCTGGGTTGTCGTTTGTCTTTTTGTCAAAGATTATTTGGCTGTATTTCTGTGGGTTCCCATCTGGTGTTTCTATTCTGCTCCATTGATCTTCTTCTCTATTTTTGTGCCAGTACCAGGCTGTTTTGATAACCACTGCCCTATAGTATGTCCAGAGGTCCGGAACTGTGATTCCCCCTGCTAACTTCCTGTTCTTGAGAATGGTTCTAGCTATTCGTGTTTTTTTGTGTTTCCAGATGAACCTTTGAATCATTGTTTCCAGGTCTGTGAAGAATGTTTTGGGCAATTTGATTGGGATTGCGTTGAATGTATATATTGCTTTTGGCAGTATAGACATTTTAATGATATTGATTTTACCTATCCAGGAGCATGGGATGTTACTCCATCTTTCTAGATCTTGTTCAATTTCTTTTTTAAGTAGTTTGTAGTTTTCCTCGAATAGGTCTCCTACATTTTTGGTTAGGTTAATTCCCAGATACTTCATGCTTTCCTTTGTTACTTTGAATGGTATCTTGCTGGTTAGATCTTTTTCCAACTTGGGGCTGTTAGCATACACTATGGCTGTTGATTTTTGTTCATTAATTTTGTACCCTGCCACTCTACCGAACTCTCGTATAAGTTCTAGTAACCTCTGTGTTGAGCCTTTTGGCTCTTCCATATAAAGAATCATGTCATCTGCATATAGTGAAAGCTTGACTTCTTCATTTCCCATTTGGATTCCTTTGATTTCTTTTTCTTGTCTTATGGCCTCAGCGAGTACCTCTAGAACTATGTTGAATAGCAGCGGAGAAAGCGGACATCCCTGTCTTGTTCCAGATCTCAGTGGAAAGGGTTCCAGTTTTTCTCCATTCAGTATGATGCTGGCATTGGGTTTTTCATATATTGCTTTGATTATGTTGTGGATTTTTCCATCTATGCCTACCTTGGTTAGGGTCTTTAGCAGGAAGTTGTGCTGAATTTTGTCGAAAGCTTTTTCTGCATCTATTGATACTATCATGTGATTCTTGTTTTTCAGTTTTTGGATGTGGTGTATCACATTTATGGATTTGCGAATGTTGAACCATCCCTGCATTCCAGGGATGAATCCTACTTGATCTGGATGAATGATCTGTCTGATGTGTTTTTGAATTCTGTTGGCTAGGATTTTGTTGAGAATCTTAGCATCAATGTTCATCAAAGAGATAGGTCTGTAGTTTTCTTTCTCTGTAGGATCTCTGCCCGGTTTTGGGATTAAGGTAATGTTGGCTTCATAGAATGAGTTTGGAAGGGTTGCTTCCTTTTCTATTGTTTTGAAGAGTTTGTAGAGGATTGGAGTTAGTTCTGTTCGGAATGGAGCATTCGTTTGTGTCGGATGCTCTATCAGGTTCATTCCTAGATAATGCACTCAAAGGACACTAAGCATAGAGTTTGCAAACTGAGTTTCCTTGAGAGCTGCTTGGAAGCCTGATGGTGTGTGAAGTTAGTGAGCCAAATGGAGTTGTTCTCCCACAAGAACCACTTGGCTGATCCTTCTCCAATATGCCCTTCACCAACATGCAGTGTTTCCTTGATTGAATTAGCTCTCACACCAATATTTGCGTCTAGAGCCTTTGCATTGAGGGCTATCTGAAAACGGCTGTGGCGCTGAAGTTGCCTGTGAATGTGGAGTTGGTGGCATGTGAAACCCGCATGTGGAGCATTCGTTTGTGTCGGATGCTCTATCAGGTTCATTCCTAGATAATGCACTCAAAGGGCACTAAGCATAGAGTGTGCAAACTGAGTTTTCCTTGAGAGCTGCTTGGAAGCCTGATGGTGTGTGAAGTTAGTGAGCCAAATGGAGTTGTTCTCCCACAAGAACCACTCGGCTGATCCTTCTCCAATATGCCCTTCACCAACATGCAGTGTTTCCTTGATTGAATTAGCTCTCACACCAATATTTGCGTCTAGAGCCTTTGCATTGAGGGCTATCTCAAAACGGCTGCGGCGCTGAAGTTGCCTGTGAATGTGGAGTTGGTGGCATGTGAAACCCGCATGTGGAGCATTCGTTTGTGTGGGATGCTCACCAAGCCTCATTTCAGTCCTAGGCTCTCAAAGGGCACTAAGCATAGAGTGTGAAAACTGAGTTTCCCTGAGAGCTGCTTGGAAGCCTGATAGTGTGTGAAGTTAGTGAGCCAAATGGAGTTGTTCTGCCACAAGAAACCACTCGGCTGATCCTTCTTCAATATGCCCTTCACCAACATGCAGTGTTTCCTTGATTGAATTAGCTCTCACACCAATATTTGCGTCTAGAGCCTTTGCATTGAGGGCTATCTGACAACGGCTGTGGCGCTGAAGTTGCGTGTGAATGTGGAGTTGGTGGCATGTGAAACCCGCATGTGGAGCATTCGTTTGTGTGGGATGCTCACCAAGCCTCATTTCAGTCCTAGGCTCTCAAAGGGCACTAAGCATAGAGTGTCCAAACTGAGTTTCCTTGAGAGCTGTTTGGAAGCCTAATGGTGTGTGAAGTTAGTGAGCCAAAAGGAGTTGTTCTCCCACAAGAACCACTCGGCTGATCCTTTTTCTTCATTATATCCTTCACCAACATGCAGTGTTTCCTTGATTGAATTAGCTCTCACACCAATATTTGCGTCTAGAGCCTTTGCATTGAGAGCTTTCTGAAAATGGCTGTGGCGCTGAAGTTGCCTGTGAATGTGGAGTTGGTGGCATGTGAAACCCGCATGCGGAGCATTCGTTTGTGTGGGATGCTCACCAAGATTCATTTCAGGCCTAGGCACTCAAACGGCACTAAGCATAGAGTGTGAAAACTGAGTTTCCTTGAGAGCTGCTTGGAAGCCTGATGGTGTGTGAAGTTAGTGAGCTAAATGCAGTTGTTCTCCCACAAGAACCACTCGGCTGATCCTTCTTCAATATGCCCTTCACCAACATGCAGTGTTTCCTTGATTGAATTAGCTCTCACACCAATATTTGCGTCTAGAGCCTTTGCATTGAGGGCTATCTGAAAATGGCTGTGGCGCTGAAGTTGCCATTGAATGTGGAGTTGGTGGCATGTGAAACCCGCATGTGGAGCATTCGTTTGTGTGGGATGCTCACCAATCCTCATTTCAGTCCCTAGGCTCTCAAAGGGCACTAAGCATAGAGTTGTGCAAACTGAGTTTCCTTGAGAGCTGTTTGGAAGCCTAATGGTGTGTGAAGTTAGTGAGCCAAAAGGAGTTGTTCTCCCAGAAGAACCACTTGGCTGATCCTTCTCCAATATGCCCTTCACCAACATGCAGTGTTTCCTTGATTGAATTAGCTCTCACACCAATATTTGCGTCTAGAGCCTTTGCATTGAGGGCTATCTGAAAACGGCTGTGGCGCTGAAGTTGCCTGTGAATGTGGAGTTGGTGGCATGTGAAACCCGCATGTGGAGCATTCGTTTGTGTGGGATACTCTACCAGGTTCATTCCTAGATAATGCACTCAAATGGCACTAAGCCTAGAGTGTGAAAACTGAGTTTCCTTGAGAGCTGCTTGGAAGCCTGATGGTGTGTGAAGTTAGTGAGCCAAATGGAGTTGTTCTCCCACAAGAACCACTCGGCTGATCCTTCTTCAATATGCCCTTCACCCACATGCAGTGTTTTCCTTGATTGAATTAGCTCTCACACCAATATTTGCGTCTAGAGCCTTTGCATTGAGGGCTATCTGAAAACGGCAGTGGCGCTGAAGTTGCCTGTGAATGTGGAGTTGGTGGCATGTGAAACCCGCATGTTGAGCATTCGTTTGTGTGGGATGCTCTACCCGGTTCATTCGTAGATAATGCACTCAAAGGGCACTAAGCATAGAGTGTGAAAACTGAGTTTCCTTGAGAGCTGCTTGGAAGCCTGATGGTGTGTGAAGTTAGTGAGCCAAATGGAGTTGTTCTCACACAAGAACCACTCGGCTGATCCTTCTTCAATATGCCCCTTCACCAACATGCAGTGTTTCCTTGATTGAATTAGCTCTCACACCAATATTTGCGTCTAGAGCCTTTGCATTGAGGGCTATCTGAAAAACGGCTGTGGCACTGACGTTGCCTGTGAATGTGGAGTTGGTGGCATGTGAAACCAATATGTGGAGCATTCGTTTGTGTGGGATGCTCACGAAGCTTCATTTCAGTCCTAGGCACTCAAAGGGCACTAAGCATAGAGTGTGAAAACTGAGTTTCCTTGAGAGCTGCTTGGAAGCCTGATGGTGTGTGAAGTTAGTGAGCCAAATCGAGTTGTTCTCCCACAAGAACAACTCGGCTGATCCTTCTTCAATATACCCTTCACCAACATGCAGTGTTTCCTTGATTGAATTAGCTCTCACACCAATATTTGCGTCTAGAGCCTTTGCATTGAGGGCTATCTGAAAACGGCTGTGGCGCTGCAGTTGCCTGTGAATGTGGAGTTGGTGGCATGTGAAACCCGCATGTGGAGCATTCGTTTGTGTGGGATGCTCTACCCGGTTCATTCATAGATAATGCACTCAAAGAGCACTAAGCATAGAGTGTGAAAACTGAGTTTCCTTGAGAGCTGCTTGGAAGCCTGATGGTGTGTGAAGTTACTGAGCCTAATGGAGTTGTTCTCCAACAAGAACCACTTGGCTGATCCTTCTTCAATATGCCCTTCACCAACATGCAGTGTTGCCTTGATTGAATTAGCTCTCACACCAATATTTGCGTCTAGAGCCTTTGCATTGAGAGCTATCTGAAAAACGGCAGTGGCGCTGAAATTGCCTGTGAATGTGGAGTTGGTGGCATGTGAAACTCGCATGTGGAGCATTCGTTTGTGTGGGATGCTCACCAAGCTTCATTTCAGTCCTAGGCACTCAAAGGGCACTAAGCCTAGAGAGTGAAAAACTGAGTTTGCTTGAGAGCTGCTTGGCAGCCTGATGGTGTGTGAAGTTAGTGAGCCAAATATAGTTGTTCTCCCACAAGAAACCACTCGGCTGATCCTTCTTCAATATGCCCTTCACCAACATGCAGTGTTTCCTTGATTGAATTAGCTCTCACACCAATATTTGCGTCTAGAGCCTTTGCATTGATGGCTATCTGAAAACGGCTGTGGCGCTGCAGTTGCCTGTGAATGTGGAGTTGGTGGCATGTGAAACCCGCATGTGGAGCATTCGTTTGTGTGGGATGCTCTACCCGGTTCATTCATAGATAATGCACTCAAAGAGCACTAAGCATAGAGTGTGAAAACTGAGTTTCCTTGAGAGCTGCTTGGAAGCCTGATGGTGTGTGAAGTTACTGAGCCTAATGGAGTTGTTCTCCAACAAGAACCACTTGGCTGATCCTTCTTCAATATGCCCTTCACCAACATGCAGTGTTGCCTTGATTGAATTAGCTCTCACACCAATATTTGCGTCTAGAGCCCTTTGCATTGAGAGCTATCTGAAAACGGCTGTGGCGCTGAAGTTGCCTGTGAATGTGGAGTTGGTGGCATGTGAAACTCGCATGTGGAGCATTCGTTTGTGTGGGATGCTCACCAAGCTTCATTTCAGTCCTAGGCACTCAAAGGGCACTAAGCCTAGAGAGTGAAAACTGAGTTTGCTTGAGAGCTGCTTGGCAGCCTGATGGTGTGTGAAGTTAGTGAGCCAAATATAGTTGTTCTCCCACAAGAACCACTCGGCTGATCCTTCTCCAATATGCCCTTCACCAACATGCAGTGTTGCCTTGATTGAATTAGCTCTCACACCAATATTTGCGTCTAGAGCCTTTGCATTGAGGGTCTATCTGAAAACGGCTGTGGCGCTGAAGTTGCCTGTGAATGTGGAGTTGGTGGCATGTGAAACCCGCATGTGGAGCATTCGTTTGTGTGGGATGCTCACCAAGCTTCATTTCAGTCCTAGGCACTCAAAGGGCACTAAGCATAGAGTGTGAAAACTGAGTTTCCTTGAGAGCTGCTTGGAAGCCTGATGGTGTGTGAAGTTAGTGAGCCAAATCGAGTTGTTCTCCCACAAGAACAACTCGGCTGATCCTTCTTCAATATACCCTTCACCAACATGCAGTGTTTCCTTGATTGAATTAGCTCTCACACCAATATTTGCGTCTAGAGCCTTTGCATTGAGGGCTATCTGAAAACGGCTGTGGCGCTGCAGTTGCCTGTGAATGTGGAGTTGGTGGCATGTGAAACTCGCATGTGGAGCATTCGTTTCTGTGGGATGCTCTACCCGGTTCATTCATAGATAATGCACTCAAAGAGCACTAAGCATAGAGTGTGAAAACTGAGTTTCCTTGAGAGCTGCTTGGAAGCCTGATGGTGTGTGAAGTTACTGAGCCTAATGGAGTTGTTCTCCAACAAGAACCACTTGGCTGATCCTTCTTCAATATGCCCTTCACCAACATGCAGTGTTGCCTTGATTGAATTAGCTCTCACACCAATATTTGCGTCTAGAGCCTTTGCATTGAGAGCTATCTGAAAACGGCTGTGGCGCTGAAGTTGCCTGTGAATGTGGAGTTGGTGGCATGTGAAACTCGCATGTGGAGCATTCGTTTTGTGTGGGATGCTCACCAAGCTTCATTTCAGTCCTAGGCACTCAAAGGGCACTAAGCCTAGAGAGTGAAAACTGAGTTTGCTTGAGAGCTGCTTGGCAGCCTGATGGTGTGTGAAGTTAGTGAGCCAAATATAGTTGTTTCTCCCACAAGAACCACTCGGCTGATCCTTCTCCAATATGCCCTTCACCAACATGCAGTGTTGCCTTGATTGAATTAGCTCTCACACCAATATTTGCGTCTAGAGCCTTTGCATTGAGGTCTATCTGAAAATGGCTGTGGCGCTGAAGTTGCCTGAGAATGTGGAGTTGGTGGCATGTGAAACCCGCATGTGGAGCATTCGTTTGTGTGGGATGCTCACCAAGCTTCATTTCAGTCCCTAGGCACTCAAAGGGCACTAAGCATAGAGTGTTAAAACTGAGTTTCCTTGAGAGCTGCTTGGAAGCCTGATGGTGTGTGAAGTTAGTGAGCCAAATGGAGTTGTTCTCCCCCAAGAACCACTCAGCTGATCCTTCTTCAATATGCCCTTCACCAACATGCAGTGTTTCCTTGATTGAATTAGCTCTCACACCAATATTTGCGTCTAGAGCCTTTGCCTTGTGAGCTATGTGAAAACGGCTGTGGCGCTGAAGTTGCCTGTGAATGTGGAGTTGGTGGCATGTGAAACCCGCATGTGGAGCATTCGTTTGTGTGGGATGCTCTACCAGGTTCATTCCTAGATAATGCACTCAAAGGGCACTAAGCATAGAGTGTGAAAACCGAGTTTCCTTGAGAGCTGCTTGGCAGCCTGATGGTGTGTGAAGTTAGTGAGCCAAATGGAGTTGTTCTCCCACAAGAACCACTCGGCTGATCCTTCTTCAATATGCCCTTCACCAACATGCAGTGTTGCCTTGATTGAATTAGCTCTCACACCAATATTTGCGTCTCGAGCCTTTGCATTGAGGGCTATCTGAAAACGGCTGTGGCGCTGAAGTTGCCTGTGAATGTGGAGTTGGTGGCATGTGAAACCTGCATGTGGAGCATTCGTTTGTGTGGGATGCTCTACCAGGTTCATTCCTAGATAATGCACTCAAAGGGCACTAAGCCTAGAGTGTGAAAACTGAGTTTTCCTTGAGAGCTGCTTGGAAGCCTGATGGTGTGTGAAGTTAGTGAGCCAAGTGGAGTTGTTCTCCCACAAGAACCACTCGGCTGATCCATCTTCAATATGCCCTTCACCAACATGCATTGTTTCCTTGGTTGAATTAGCTCTCACACCAATATTTGCGTCTAGAGCCTTTGCATTGAGGGCTATCTGAAAACGGCTGTGGCGCTGCAGTTGCCTGTGAATGTGGAGTTGGTGGCATGTGAAACTCGCATGTGGAGCATTTGTTTGTGTGGGATGCTCTACCAAGCTTCATTTCAGTCCTAGGGCACTCAAAGGGCACTAAGCATAGAGTGTGAAAACTGAGTTTCCTTGAGAGCTGCTTGGAAGCCTGATGGTGTGTGAAGTTAGTGAGCCAAATGGAGTTGTTCTCCCACAAGAACCACTCAGCTGATCCTTCTTCAATATGCCCTTCACCAACATGCAGTGTTTCCTTGATTGAATTAGCTCTCACACCAATATTTGCGTCTAGAGCCTTTGCATTGGGGGCTATCTGAAAACGGCTGTGGTGCTGAAGTTGCCTGTGAATGTGGAGTTCTTGGCATGTGAAACCCGCATGTGGAGCATTCGTTTGTGTGGGATGCTCACCAAGCTTCATTTCAGTCCTAGGCACTCAAAGGGCACTAAGCATAGAGTGTGAAAACTGAGTTTCCTTGAGAGCTGCTTGGAAGCCTGATGGTGTGTGGAGTTAGTGAGCCAAATGGAGTTGTTCTCCCACAAGAAGCACTCGGATGATCCTTCTTCAATATGCTCTTCACCAACATGCAGTGTTTCCTTGATTGAATTAGCTCTCACACCAATATTTGCGTCTAGAGCCTTTGCATTGAGGGCTATCTGAAAATGGCTGTGGCAACTGAAGTTGCCTGTGAATGTGGAGTTGGTGGCATGTTAAACCAACATGTGGAGCATTCGTTTGTGTGGGATGCTCTACCAGGTTCATTCCTAGATAATGCACTCAAAGGGCACTAAGCATAGAGTGTGAAAACTGAGTTTCCTTGAGAGCTGCTTGGAAGCCTGATGGTGTGTGAAGTTTGTGAGCCAAATGGAGTTGTTCTCCCACAAGAACCACTCGGCTGATCCTTCTTCAATATGCCCTTCACCAACATGCAGTGTTTCCTTGATTGAATTAGCTCTCACACCAATATTTGCGTCTAGAGCCTTTGCATTGAGGGCTATCTGAAAACGGCTGTGGCGCTGCAGTTACCTGTGAATGTGGAGTTGGTGGCATGTGAAACCCGCATGTAGAGCATTCGTTTGTGTGGGATGCTCTACAAGATTCATTCCAAGATAATGCACTCAAAGGGCACTAAGCATAGAGTGTGAAAACTGAGTTTCCTTGAGAGCTGCTTGGAAGCCTGATGGTGTGTGAAGTTGCTGAGCCAAATGGAGTTGTTCTCCCACAAGAACCACTCGGCTGATCCTTCTTCAATATGCCCTTCACCAACATGCAGTGTTTCCTTGATTGAATTAGCTCTCACACCAATATTTGCTTCTAGAGCCTTTGCATTGAGAGCTATCTGAAAACGGCTGTGGCGCTGAAGTTGCCTGTGAATGTGGAGGTGGTGTCATGTGAAACCCGCATGTGGAGCATTCGTTTGTGTGGGATGCTCTACCAGGTTCATTCCTAGATAATGCACTCAAAGGGCACTAAGCATAGAGTGTGCAAACTGAGTTTTCCTTGAGAGCTGCTTGGAAGCCTGATGGTGTGTGAAGTTAGTGAGCCAAATGGAGTTGTTCTCCCACAAGAACCACTCGGCTGATCATTCTTCAATATGCCCTTCACCAACATGCAGTGTTTCCTTGATTGAATTAGCTCTCACACCAATATTTGCGTCTAGAGCCTTTACATTGAGGGCTATCTGAAAACGGCTGTGGCGCTGAAGTTGCCTGTGTATGTGGAGTTGGTGGCATGTGAAACCCGCATGTAGAGCATTCGTTTGTGTGGGATGCTCTACAAGATTCATTCCAAGATAATGCACTCAAAGGGCACTAAGCATAGAGTGTGAAAACTGAGTTTCCTTGAGAGCTGCTAGGAAGCCTGATGGTGTTTGAAGTTAGTGAGCCAAATGGAGTTGTTTCTCCCCCAAGAACCACTCGGCTGATCCTTCTTCAATATGCCCTTCACCAACATGCAGTGTTTCCTTGATTGAATTAGCTCTCACAACAATATTTGAGTCTAGAGCCTTTGCATTGAGGGCTATCTGAAAACGGCTGTGGCGCTGAAGTTGCCTGTGAATGTGGAGCTGGTGGCATGTGAAACCCGCATGTGGAGCATTCGTTTGTGTGGGATGCTCTACAAGATTCATTCCAAGATAATGCACTCAAAGGGCACTAAGCATAGAGTGTGAAAACTGAGTTTCCTTGAGAGCTGCTTGGAAGCCTGATGGTGTGTGAAGTTAGTGAGCCAAATGGAGTTGTTCTCCCACAAGAACCACTCGGCTGATCCTTCTTCAATATGCCCTTCACCAACATGCAGTGTTGCCTTGATTGAATTAGCTCTCACACCAATATTTGCGTCTAGAGCCTTTGCATTGAGGGATATCTGAAAACGGCTGTGGCACTGAAGTTGCCTGTGAATGTGGAGTTGGTGGCATGTGAAACCAACATGTGGAGCATTCGTTTGTGTGGGATGCTCACCAAGATTCATTTCAGCCCTAGGCACTCAAAGGGCACTAAGCATAGAGTGTGAAAACTGAGTTTCCTTGAGAGCAGCTTGGAAGCCTGATGGTGTGTGAAGTTAGTGAGCCAAATGGAGTTGTTCTCCCACAAGAACCACTCGGCTGATCCTTCTTCATTATGCCCTTCACCAACATGCAGTGTTTCCTTGATTGAATTAGCTCTCACACCAATATTTGCGTCTAGAGCCTTTGCATTGAGGGCTATCTGAAAACGGCTGTGGCGCTGAAGTTGCCTGTGAATGTGGAGTTGGTGGCATGTGAAACCCGCATGTGGAGCATTCGTTTGTGTGGGATGTTCACCAAGATTCATTTCAGTCCTAGGCACTCAAAGGGCACTAAGCATAGAGTGTGAAAACTGAGTTTCCTTGAGAGCTGCTTGGAAGCCTGATGGTGTGTGAAGTTAGTGAGCCAAATGGAGTTGTTCTCCCACAAGAACCACTCGGCTGATCCTTCTTCAATATGCCCTTCACCAACATGCAGTGTTTCCTTGATTGAATTAGCTCTCACACCAATATTTGCGTCTAGAGCCGTTGCATTGCAGGCTATCTGAAAACGGCTGTGGCGCTGAAGTTGCCTGTGAATGTGGAGTTGGTGGCATGTGAAACCCGCATATGGAGCATTCCTGTGTGGGATGCTCACCAAGCTTCATTTCATTCCTAGGCACTCAAAGGGCACTAAGCATAGAGTGTGAAAACTGAGTTTCCTTGAGAGCTGCTTGGAAGCCTGATGGTGTGTGAAGTTAGTGAGCCAAATGGAGTTGTTCTCCCCCAAGAACCGCTCGGCTGATCCTTCTTCAATATGCCCTTCACCAACATGCAGTGTTTCCTTGATTGAATTAGCTCTCACACCAATATTTGCGTCTAGAGCCTTTGCATTGAGGGCTATCTGAAAACGGCTGTGGCGCTGAAGTTGCCTGTGAATGTGGAGTTGGTGGCATGTGAAACCCGCATGTGGAGCATTCGTTTGTGTGGGATGCTCACCAAGCTTCATTTCAGTCCTAGGCACTCAAAGGGCACTAAGCATAGAGTGTGAAAACTGAGTTTCCTTGAGAGCTGCTTGGAAGCCTGATGGTGTGTGAAGTTAGTGAGCCAAATGGAGTTGTTCTCCCACAAGAACCACTCGGCTGATCCTTCTCCAATATGCCCTTCACCAACATGCAGTGTTGCCTTGATTGAATTAACTCTCACACCAATATTTGCGTCTAGAGCCTTTGCACTGAGGGCTATCTGAAAACGGCTGTGGCGCTGAAGTTGCCTGTGAATGTGGAGTTGGTGGCATGTGAAACCAGCATGTGGAGCATTCGTTTGTGTGGGATGCTCACCAAGCCTCATTTCAGTCATAGGCTCTCAAAGGGCACTAAGCGTAGAGTGTGAAAACTGAGTTTCCTTGAGAGCTGCTTGGAAGCCTGATGGTGTGTGAAGTTAGTGAGCCAAATGGAGTTGTTCTCCCACAAGAACCACTCGGCTGATCCTTCTCCAATATGCCCTTCACCAACATGCAGTGTTGCCTTGATTGAATTAGCTCTCACACCAATATTTGCGTCTCGAGCCTTTGCATTGAGGGCTATCTGAAAACGGCTGTGGCGCTGAAGTTGCCTGTGAATGTGGAGTTGGTGGCATGTGAAACCCGCATGTGGAGCATTCGTTTGTGTGGGATGCTCTACCAGGTTCATTCCTAGATAATGCACTCAAAGGGCACTAAGCATAGAGTGTGAAAACTGAGTTTCCTTGAGAGCTGCTTGGAAGCCTGATGGTGTGTGAATTTACTGAGCCAAATGGAGTTGTTCTCCCACAAGAACCACTCGGCTGATCCTTCTTCCATATGCCCTTCACCAACATGCAGTGTTGCCTTGATTGAATTAGCTCTCACACCAATATTTGTGTCTAGAGCCTTTGCATTGAGGGCTATCTGAAAACGGCTGTGGCGCTGAAGTTGCCTGTGAATGTGGAGTTGCTGGCATGTGAAACCCGCATGTGGAGCATTCGTTTGTGTGGGATGCTCACCAAGCTTCATTTCAGTCCTAGGCACTCAAAGAGTACTAGGCATACAGAGTGAAAATTGAGTTTCCTTGAGAGCTGCTTGGAAGCCTGATGGTGTGTGAAGTTAGTGAGCCAAATGGAGTTGTTCTCCCACAAGAACCACTCGGCTGATCCTTCTTCAATATGCCCTTCACCAACATGCAGTGTTTCCTTGATTGAATTAGCTCTCACACCAATATTTGCGTCTAGAGCCTTTGCATTGAGGGCTATCTGAAAACGGCTGTGGCACTGAAGTTGCCTGTGAATGTGGAGTTGGTAGCATGTGAAACCAACATGTGGAGCATTCGTTTGTGTGGGATGCTCACCAAGCTTCATTTCATTCCCAGGCTCTTAAAGCACACCTAGCATAGAGTGTGAATACTGAGTTTCCTTGAGAGCTGCTTGGAAGCCTGATGGTGTGTGAAGTTAGTGAGCCAAATGGAGTTGTTCTCCCACAAGAACCACTCGGCTGATCCTTCTTCAATATGCCCTTCACCAACATGCAGTGTTTCCTTGATTGAATTAGCTCTCACACCAATATTTGCGTCTAGAGCCTTTGCATTGAGGGATATCTGAAAACGGCTGCGGCGCTGAAGTTGCCTGTGAATGTGGAGTTGGTGGCATGTGAAAACCGCATATGGAGCATTCCTTTGTGTGGGATGCTCACCAAGGTTCATTTCAGTCCTAGGCACTCAAAGGGCACTAAGCCTAGGGTGTGCAAACTGAGTTTCCTTGAGAGCTGCTTGGAAGCCTGATGGTGTGTGAAGTTAGTGAGCCAAATGGAGTTGTTCTCTCACAAGAACCACTCGGCTGATCCTTCTTCCATATGCCCTTCACCAACATGCAGTGTTTCCTTGATTGAATTAGCTCTCACACCAATATTTGTGTCTAGAGCCTTTGCTTGGAGGGCTATCTGAAAACAGCTGTGGCGTTGAAATTAGCTGTGAATGTGGAGTTGGTTGCATGTGAAACCCGCATGTGGAGCATTCGTTTGTGTGGGATGCTCACCAAGCCTCATTTCAGTCCTACGCTCTCAAAGGGCACTAAGCATAGAGTGTGAAAACTGAGTTTCCTTGAGAGCTGCTTGGAAGCCTGATGGTGTGTGAAGTTAGTGAGCCATATTGAGTTGTTCTCCCACAAGTACCACTCGGCTGATCCTTCTCCAATATGCCATTCACCAACATGCAGTGTTTCCTTGTTTCAATTAGCTCTCACACCAATATTTGTGTCTAGAGCCTTTGCATTGAGGGCTATCTGAAAACGGCTTTGGCGCTGAAGTTGCCTGTGAATGTGGAGTTGGTGGCATGTGCAACCCGCATGTGCAGCATTCGTTTGTGTGGGATGCTCTACAAGATTCATTCCAAGATAATGCACTCAAAGGACACTAAGCATAGAGTGTGAAAACTGAGTTTCCTTGAGAGCTGCTTGGAAGCCTGATGGTGTGTGAAGTTAGTGAGCCAAATGGAGTTGTTCTCCCACAAGAACCACTCGGCTGTTCCTTCTTCAATATGCCCTTCACCAACATGCAGTGTTTCCTTGATTGAATTAGCTCTCACACAAATATTTGCGTCTAGATCCTGTGCATTGAGAGCTATCTGAAAACAGCTAAGGCGCTGAAGTTGCGTGTGAATGTGGAGTTGGTGGCATGTGAAACCCGCATGTGGAGCATTCGTTTGTGTGGGATGCTCACCAAGCCTCATTTCAGTCCTAGGCTCTCAAAGGGCACTAAGCATAGAGTGTGCAAACTGAGTTTCCTTGAGAGCTGCATGGAAGCCTGATGGTGTGTGAAGTTATTGAGCCAAATGGAGTTGTTCTCCCACAAGAACCACTCGGCTGTTTCTTCTTCAATATGCCCTTCACCAACATGCAGTGTTTCCTTGATTGAATTAGCTCTCACACCAATATTTGCGTCTAGAGCCTTTGCATTGAGGGCTATCTTAAAATGGCTGTGGCGCTGAAGTTGCCTGTGAATGTGGAGTTGGTGGCATGTGAAACCCGCATGTGGAGCATTCGTTTGTTTGGGATGTTCTCCAAGCTTCATTTCAGTCCTAGGCACTCAAAGAGCACTAAGCGTAGAGTGTGAAAACTGAGTTTCCTTGAGAGCTGCTTGGAAGCCTGATGGTGTGTGAAGTTAGTGAGCCAAATGGAGTTATTCTCCCACAAGAACCACTCGGCTGATCCTTCTTCCATATGCCCTTCACCAACATGCAGTGTTTCCTTGATTGAATTAGCTCTCACACCAATATTTGCGTCTAGAGCCTTTGCATTGAGGGCTATCTGAAAACAGCTGTGGCGCTGAAGTTGCCTGTGAATGTGGAGTTGGTGGCATGTGAAACCCGCATGTGGAGCATTCGTTTGTGTGGGATGCTCACCAAGATTCATTTCAGTCCTAGCCACTCAAAGGGCACTAAGTATAGAGTGTGCAAACTGAGTTTCCTTGAGAGCTGCTTGGAAGCCTGATGGTGTGTGAAGTTATTGAGCCAAATGGAGTTGTTCTCCCACAAGAATCACTCGGCTGATCCTTCTTCAATATGCCCTTCACCAAGATGCAGTGTTTCCTTGATTGAATTAGCTCTCACACCAATATTTGCGTCTCGAGCCTTTGCATTGAGGGCTATCTGAATACGGCTGTGGCGCTGAAGTTGCGTGTGAATGTGGAGTTGGCTGCATGTGAAACCCGCATGTGGAGCATTCGTTTGTGTGGGATGCTCACCAAGCCTCATTTCAGTCCTAGGCTCTCAAAGGGCACTAAGCATAGAGTGTGCAAACTGAGTTTCCTTGAGAGCTGCATGGAAGCCTTATGGTGTGTGAAGTTATTGAGCCAAATGGAGTTGTTCTCCCACAAGAACCACTCGGCTGTTTCTTCTTCAATATGCCCTTCACCAACATGCAGTGTTTCCTTGATTGAATTAGCTCTCACACCAATATTTGCGTCTAGAGCCTTTGCATTGAGGGATATCTGAAAACGGCTGCGGCGCTGAAGTTGCCTGTGAATGTGGAGTTGGTGGCATGTGAAACCCGCATGTGGAGCATTCCTTTGTGTGGGATGCTCACCAAGGTTCATTTCAGTCCTAGGCACTCAAAGGGCACTAAGCCTAGGGTGTGCAAACTGAGTTTCCTTGAGAGCTGCTTGGAAGCCTGATGGTGTGTGAAGTTAGTGAGCCAAATGGAGTTGTTCTCTCACAAGAACCACTCGGCTGATCCTTCTTCCATATGCCCTTCACCAACATGCAGTGTTTCCTTGATTGAATTAGCTCTCACACCAATATTTCGTGTCTAGAGCCTTTGCTTGGAGGGCTATCTGAAAACAGCTGTGGCGTTGAAATTAGCTGTGAATGTGGAGTTGGTTGCATGTGAAACCCGCATGTGGAGCAGTCGTTTGTGTGGGATGCTCACCAAGCCTCATTTCAGTCCTACGCTCTCAAAGGGCACTAAGCATAGAGTGTGAAAACTGAGTTTCCTTGAGAGCTGCTTGGAAGCCTGATGGTGTGTGAAGTTAGTGAGCCATATTGAGTTGTTCTCCCACAAGTACCACTCGGCTGATCCTTCTCCAATATGCCCTTCACCAACATGCAGTGTTTCCTTGTTTCAATTAGCTCTCACACCAATATTTGTGTCTAGAGCCTTTGCATTGAGGGCTATCTGAAAACGGCTTTGGCGCTGAAGTTGCCTGTGAATGTGGAGTTGGTGGCATGTGCAACCCGCATGTGCAGCATTCGTTTGTGTGGGATGCTCTACAAGATTCATTCCAAGATAATGCACTCAAAGGACACTAAGCATAGAGTGTGAAAACTGAGTTTCCTTGAGAGCTGCTTGGAAGCCTGATGGTGTGTGAAGTTAGTGAGCCAAATGGAGTTGTTCTCCCACAAGAACCACTCGGCTGTTCCTTCTTCAATATGCCCTTCACCAACATGCAGTGTTTCCTTGATTGAATTAGCTCTCACACAAATATTTGCGTCTAGATCCTGTGCATTGAGAGCTATCTGAAAACAGCTAAGGCGCTGAAGTTGCCTGTGAATGTGGAGTTGGTGGCATGTGAAACCCGCATGTGGAGCATTCGTTTGTGTGGGATGCTCACCAAGCTTCATTTCAGTCCTAGGCAGTCAAAGAGTACTAGGCATACAGAGTGAAAATTGAGTTTCCTTGAGAGCTGCTTGGAAGCCTGATGGTGTGTGAAGTTAGTGAGCCAAATGGAGTTGTTCTCCCACAAGAACCACTCGGCTGATCCTTCTTCAATATGCCCTTCAACAACATGCAGTGTTTCTTTGATTGAATTAGCTCTCACACCAATATTTGCGTCTAGAGCCTTTGCATTGAGGGCTATCTGAAAACGGCTGTGGCGCTGAAGTTGCCTGTGAATGTGGAGTTGGTGGCATGTGACAACCGCATATGGAGCATTCCTTTGTGTGGGATGCTCACCAAGGTTCATTTCAGTCCTAGGCACTCAAAGGGCACTAAGCCTAGAGTGTGAAAACTGAGTTTCCTTGAGAGCTGCTTGGAAGCCTGATGGTGTGTGAAGTTAGTGAGCCAAATGGAGTTGTTCTCCCACAAGAACCACTCGGCTGATCCTTCTTCCATATGCCCTTCACCAACATGCAGTGTTTCCTTGATTGAATTAGCTCTCACACCAATATTTGCGTCTAGAGCCTTTGCATTGAGGGCTATCTGAAAACAGCTGTGGCGCTGAAGTTGCCTGTGAATGTGGAGTTGGTGGCATGTGAAACCCGCATG
>NW_026698099.1:0-35159 GCF_030435755.1 Ochotona princeps
TTGATGGTGTGTGAAGTTAGTGAGCCAAATGAGTTGTTCTCCCACAAGAACCACTCGGCTGATCCTTCTTCAATATGCCCTTCACCAACATGCAGTGTTTCCTTGATTGAATTAGCTCTCACACCAATATTTGCGTCTAGAGCCTTTGCATTGAGGGCTATCTGAAAACGGCTGTGGCGCTGAAGTTGCCTGAGAATGTGGAGTTGGTGGCATGTGAAACCCGCATGTGGAGCATTCGTTTGTGTGGGATGCTCACCAAGCTTCATTCAGTACTAGGTACTCAAAGGGCACTAAGCATAGAGTGTGAAAACTGAGTTTCCTTGAGAGCTGCTTGGAAGCCTGATGGTGTGTGAAGTTAGTGAGCCAAATGGAGTTGTTCTCCCACAAGAACCACTCGGCTGACCCTTCTTCAATATGCCCTTCACCCAACATGCAGTGTTTCCTTGATTGAATTAGCTCTCACACCAATATTTGCGTCTAGAGCCTTTGCATTGAGTGCTATCTGAAAAACGGCTGTGGCGCTGAAGTTGCCTGTGAATGTGGAGTTGGTGGCATGTGAAACCCGCATGTGGAGCATTCGTTTGTGTAATGGTCTACCACGTTCATTCCTAGATAATGCACTCAAAGGGCACTAAGCATAGAGTGTGAAAACTGAGTTTCCTTGAGAGCTGCTTGGAAGCCTGATGGTGTGTGAAGTTAGTGAGCCAAATGGAGTTGTTCTCTCACAAGAACCACTCGGCTGACCCTTCTTCAATATGCCCTTCACCAACATGCAGTGTTTCCTTGATTGAATTAGCTCTCACACCAATATTTGCGTCTAGAGCCTTTGCATTGAGGGCTATCTGAAAACGGCTGTGGCGCTGAAGTTGCCTGAGAATGTGGAGTTGGTGGCATGTGAAACCCGCATGTGGAGCATTCGTTTGTGTGGGATGGTCTACCAGGTTCTTTCCTACATAATGCACTCAAATGGCACTAAGCATAGAGTGTGAAAACTGAGTTTCCTTGAGAGCTGCTTGGAAGCCTGATGGTGTGTGAAGTTAGTGAGCCAAATGGAGTTGTTCTCCCACAAGAACCACTCGGCTGATCCTTCTTCAATATGCCCTTCACCAACATGCAGTGTTTCCTTGATTGAATTAGCTCTCACACCAATATTTGTGTCTAGAGCCTTTGCATTGAGGGCTATCTGAAAACGGCTGTGGCGCTGAAGTTGCCTGTGAATGTGGAGTTGGTGGCATGTGAAACCCCGCATGTGGAGCATTCGTTTGTGTGGGATGCTCTACCAGGTTCATTCCTAGATAATGCACTCAAAGGGCACTAAGCATAGAGTGTGAAAACTGAGTTTCCTTGAGAGCTGCTTGGAAGCCTGATGGTGTGTGAAGTTAGTGAGCCAAATGGTGTTGTTCTCCACAAGAACCACTCGGCTGATCCTTCTTCAATATGCCCTTCACCAACATGCAGTGTTTCCTTGATTGAATTAGCTCTCACACCAATATTTGCGTCTAGAGCCTTTGCATTGAGGGCTATCTGAAAACGGCTGTGGCGCTGAAGTTGCCTGAGAATGTGGAGTTGGTGGCATGTGAAACCCGCATGTGGAGCATTCGTTTGTGTGGGATGGTCTACCAGGTTCTTTCCTACATAATGCACTCAAATGGCACTAAGCATAGAGTGTGAAAACTGAGTTTCCTTGAGAGCTGCTTGGAAGCCTGATGGTGTGTGAAGTTAGTGAGCCAAATGGAGTTGTTCTCCCACAAGAACCACTCGGCTGATCCTTCTTCAATATGCCCTTCACCAACATGCAGTGTTTCCTTGATTGAATTAGCTCTCACACCAATATTTGCGTCTAGAGCCTTTTCATTGAGGGCTATCTGAAAACGGCTGTGGCGCTGAAGTTGCCTGTGAATGTGGAGTTGGTGGCATGTGAAACCCGCATGTGGAGCATTCGTTTGAATGGCATGCTCTACCACGTTCATTCGTAGATAATGCACTCAAAGGGCACTAAGCATTGAGTGTGAAAACTGAGTTTCCTTGAGAGCTGCTTGGAATCCTGATGGTGTGTGAAGTTAGTGAGCCAAATGGAAGTTTGTTCTCCCACAAGAACCACTCGGCTGATCCTTCTTCAATATGCCCTTCACCAAATGCAGTGTTTCCTTGATTGAATTAGCTCTCACACCAATATTTGCGTCTAGAGCCTTTGCATTGAGGGCTATCTGAAAACGGCTGTGGCGCTGAAGTTGCCTGAGAATGTGGAGTTGGTGGCATGTGAAACCCGCATGTGGAGCATTCGTTTGTGTGGGATGCTCACCAAGCTTCATTTCAGTACTAGGTACTCAAAGGGCACTAGGCATAGAGTGTGAAAACTGAGTTTCCTTGAGAGCTGCTTGGAAGCCTGATGGTGTGTGAAGTTAGTGAGCCAAATGGAGTTGTTCTCCACAAGAACCACTCGGCTGACCCTTCTTCAATATGCCCTTCACCAACATGCAGTGTTTCCTTGATTGAATTAGCTCTCACACCAATATTTGCGTCTAGAGCCTTTGCATTGAGTGCTATCTGAAAACGGCTGTGGCGCTGAAGTTGCCTGTGAATGTGGAGTTGGTGGCATGTGAAACCCGCATGTGGAGCATTCGTTTGTGTGGGATGGTCTACCAGGTTCTTTCCTACATAATGCACTCAAATGGCACTAAGCATAGAGTGTGAAAACTGAGTTTCCTTGAGAGCTGCTTGAAGCCTGATGGTGTGTGAAGTTAGTGAGCCAAATGGAGTTGTTCTCCCACAAGAACCACTCGGCTGATCCTTCTTCAATATGCCCTTCACCAACATGCAGTGTTTCCTTGATTGAATTAGCTCTCACACCAATATTTGTGTCTAGAGCCTTTGCATTGAGGGCTATCTGAAAACGGCTGTGGCGCTGAAGTTGCCTGTGAATGTGGAGTTGGTGGCATGTGAAACCAGCATGTGGAGCATTCGTTTGTATGGCATGCTCTACCACGTTCATTCGTAGATAATGCACTCAAAGGGCACTAAGCATAGAGTGTGAAAACTGAGTTTCCTTGAGAGCTGCTTGGAAGCCTGATGGTGTGTGAAGTTAGTGAGCCAAATGGAGTTGTTCTCCCACAAGAACCACTCGGCTGATCCTTCTTCAATATGCCCTTCACCAACATGCAGTGTTTCCTTGATTGAATTAGCTCTCACACCAATATTTGTGTCTAGAGCCTTTGCATTGAGGGCTATCTGAAAACGGCTGTGGCGCTGAAGTTGCCTGTGAATGTGGAGTTGGTGGCATGTGAAACCCGCATGTGGAGCATTCGTTTGTGTGGGATGCTCTACCAGGTTCATTCCTAGATATGCACTCAAAGGGCACTAAGCATAGAGTGTGAAAACTGAGTTTCCTTGAGAGCTGCTTGGAAGCCTGATGGTGTGTGAAGTTAGTGAGCAAATGGTGTTGTTCTCCACAAGAACCACTCGGCTGATCCTTCTTCAATATGCCCTTCACCAACATGCAGTGTTTCCTTGATTGAATTAGCTCTCACACCAATATTTGCGTCTAGAGCCTTTGCATTGAGGGCTATCTGAAAACGGCTGTGGCGCTGAAGTTGCCTGAGAATGTGGAGTTGGTGGCATGTGAAACCCGCATGTGGAGCATTGGTTTGTGTGGGATGGTCTACCAGGTTCTTTCCTACATAATGCACTCAAATGGCACTAAGCATAGAGTGTGAAAACTGAGTTTCCTTGAGAGCTGCTTGGAAGCCTGATGGTGTGTGAAGTTAGTGAGCCAAATGGAGTTGTTCTCCCACAAGAACCACTCGGCTGATCCTTCTTCAATATGCCCTTCACCAACATGCAGTGTTTCCTTGATTGAATTAGCTCTCACACCAATATTTGCATCTAGAGCCTTTGCATGAGGGCTATCTGAAACGGCTGTGGCGCTGAAGTTGCCTGTGAATGTGGAGTTGGTGGCATGTGAAACCCGCATGTGGAGCATTCGTTTGAATGGCATGCTCTACCACGTTCATTCGTAGATAATGCACTCAAAGGGCACTAAGCATTGAGTGTGAAAACTGAGTTTCCTTGAGAGCTGCTTGGAAGCCTGATGGTGTGTGAAGTTAGTGAGCCAAATGGAGTTGTTCTCCCACAAGAACCACTTGGCTGATCCTTCTTCAATATGCCTTCACCAACATGCAGTGTTTCCTTGATTGAATTAGCTCTCACACCAATATTTGCGTCTAGAGCCTTTGCATTGAGGGCTATCTGAAAATGGCTGTGGCGCTGAAGTTGCCTGAGAATGTGAGTTGGTGGCATGTGAAACCCGCATGTGGAGCATTCGTTTGTGTGGGATGCTCACCAAGCTTCCTTTCAGTGCTAGGCACTCAAAGGGCACTAAGCATAGAGTGTGAAAACTGAGTTTCCTTGAGAGCTGCTTGGAAGCCTGATGGTGTGTGAAGTTAGTGAGCCAAATGGAGTTGTTCTCCCACAAGAACCACTCGGCTGATCCTTCTTCAATATGCCCTTCACCAACATGCAGTGTTTCCTTGATTGAATTAGCTCTCACACCAATATTTGCGTCTAGAGCCTTTGCATTGAGGGCTATCTGAAAACGGCTGTGGCGCTGAAGTTGCCTGTGAATGTGGAGTTGGTGGCATGTGAAACCCGCATGTGGAGCATTCGTTTGTGTGGCATGCTGTACCACGTTCATTCCTAGATAATGCAATCAAAGGGCACTAAGCATAGAGTGTGAAAACTGAGTTTTCCTTGAGAGCTGCTTGGAAGCCTGATGGTGTGTGAAGTTAGTGAGCCAAATGGAGTTGTTCTCCCACAAGAACCACTCGGCTGATCCTTCTTCAATATGCCCTTCACCAACATGCAGTGTTTCCCTTGATTGAATTAGCTCTCACACCAATATTTGCGTCTAGAGCCTTTGCATTGAGGGCTATCTGAAAACGGCTGTGGCGCTGAAGTTGCCTGAGAATGTGGAGTTGGTGGCATGTGAAACCCGCATGTGGAGCATTCGTTTGTGTGGGATGCTCACCAAGCTTCATTTCAGTACTAGGTACTCAAAGGGCACTAAGCATAGAGTGTGAAAACTGAGTTTCCTTGAGAGCTGCTTGGAAGCCTGATGGTGTGTGAAGTTAGTGAGCCAAATGGAGTTGTTCTCCCACAAGAACCACTCGGCTGACCCTTCTTCAATATGCCCTTCACCAACATGCAGTGTTTCCTTGATTGAATTAGCTCTCACACCAATATTTGCGTCTAGAGCCTTTGCATTGAGTGCTATCTGAAAACGGCTGTGGCGCTGAAGTTGCCTGTGAATGTGGAGTTGGTGGCATGTGAAACCCGCATGTGGAGCATTCGTTTGTGTAATGGTCTACCACGTTCATTCCTAGATAATGCACTCAAAGGGCACTAAGCATAGAGTGTGAAAACTGAGTTTCCTTGAGAGCTGCTTGGAAGCCTGATGGTGTGTGAAGTTAGTGAGCCAAATGGAGTTGTTCTCTCACAAGAACCACTCGGCTGACCCTTCTTCAATATGCCCTTCACCAACATGCAGTGTTTCCTTGATTGAATTAGCTCTCACACCAATATTTGCGTCTAGAGCCTTTGCATTGAGGGCTATCTGAAAACGGCTGTGGCGCTGAAGTTGCCTGAGAATGTGGAGTTGGTGGCATGTGAAACCCGCATGTGGAGCATTCGTTTGTGTGGGATGGTCTACCAGGTTCTTTCCTACATAATGCACTCAAATGGCACTAAGCATAGAGTGTGAAAACTGAGTTTCCTTGAGAGCTGCTTGGAAGCCTGATGGTGTGTGAAGTTAGTGAGCCAAATGGAGTTGTTCTCCCACAAGAACCATTCGGCTGATCCTTCTTCAATATGCCCTTCACCAACATGCAGTGTTTCCTTGATTGAATTAGCTCTCACACCAATATTTGTGTCTAGAGCCTTTGCATTGAGGGCTATCTGAAAACGGCTGTGGCGCTGAAGTTGCCTGTGAATGTGGAGTTGGTGGCATGTGATACCAGCATGTGGAGCATTCGTTTGTATGGCATGCTCTACCACGTTCATTCGTAGATAATGCACTCAAAGGGCACTAAGCATAGAGTGTGAAAACTGAGTTTCCTTGAGAGCTGCTTGGAAGCCTGATGGTGTGTGAAGTTAGTGAGCCAAATGGAGTTGTTCTCCCACAAGAACCACTCGGCTGATCCTTCTTCAATATGCCCTTCACCAACATGCAGTGTTTCCTTGATTGAATTAGCTCTCACACCAATATTTGCGTCTAGAGCCTTTGCATTGAGGGCTATCTGAAAACGGCTGTGGCGCTGAAGTTGCCTGAGAATGTGGAGTTGGTGGCATGTGAAACCCGCATGTGGAGCATTCGTTTGTGTGGGATGCTCACCAAGCTTCATTTCAGTACTAGGTACTCAAAGGGCACTAAGCATAGAGTGTGAAAACTGAGTTTCTTGAGAGCTGCTTGGAAGCCTGATGGTGTGTGAAGTTAGTGAGCCAAATGGAGTTGTTCTCCCACAAGAACCACTCGGCTGACCCTTCTTCAATATGCCCTTCACCAACATGCAGTGTTTCCTTGATTGAATTAGCTCTCACACCAATATTTGCGTCTAGAGCCTTTGCATTGAGGGCTATCTGAAAACGGCTGTGGCGCTGAAGTTGCCTGTGAATGTGGAGTTGGTGGCATGTGAAACCCGCATGTGGAGCATTCGTTTGTGTGGGATGCTCACCAAGCTTCCTTTCAGTCCTAGGCACTCAAAGGGCACTAAGCATAGAGTGTGAAAACTGAGTTTCCTTGAGAGCTGCTTGGAAGCCTGATGGTGTGTGAAGTTAGTGAGCCAAATGGAGTTGTTCTCCCACAAGAACCACTCGGCTGATCCTTCTTCAATATGCCCTTCACCAACATGCAGTGTTTCCTTGATTGAATTAGCTCTCACACCAATATTTGCGTCTAGAGCCTTTGCATTGAGGGCTATCTGAAAACGGCTGTGGCGCTGAAGTTGCCTGTGAATGTGGAGTTGGTGGCATGTGAAACCCGCATGTGGAGCATTCGTTTGTGTGGCATGCTGTACCACGTTCATTCCTAGATAATGCAATCAAAGGGCACTAAGCATAGAGTGTGAAAACTGAGTTTCCTTGAGAGCTGCTTGGAAGCCTGATGGTGTGTGAAGTTAGTGAGCCAAATGGAGTTGTTCTCCACAAGAACCACTCGGCTGATCCTTCTTCAATATGCCCTTCACCAACATGCAGTGTTTCCTTGATTGAATTAGCTCTCACACCAATATTTGCGTCTAGAGCCTTTGCATTGAGGGCTATCTGAAAACGGCTGTGGCGCTGAAGTTGCCTGAGAATGTGGAGTTGGTGGCATGTGAAACCCGCATGTGGAGCATTCGTTTGTGTGGGATGCTCACCAAGCTTCATTTCAGTACTAGGTACTCAAAGGGCACTAAGCATAGAGTGTGAAAACTGAGTTTCCTTGAGAGCTGCTTGGAAGCCTGATGGTGTGTGAAGTTAGTGAGCCAAATGGAGTTGTTCTCCCACAAGAACCACTCGGCTGACCCTTCTTCAATATGCCCTTCACCAACATGCAGTGTTTCCTTGATTGAATTAGCTCTCACACCAATATTTGCGTCTAGAGCCTTTGCATTGAGTGCTATCTGAAAACGGCTGTGGCGCTGAAGTTGCCTGTGAATGTGGAGTTGGTGGCATGTGAAACCCGCATGTGGAGCATTCGTTTGTGTAATGGTCTACCACGTTCATTCCTAGATAATGCACTCAAAGGGCACTAAGCATAGAGTGTGAAAACTGAGTTTCCTTGAGAGCTGCTTGGAAGCCTGATGGTGTGTGAAGTTAGTGAGCCAAATGGAGTTGTTCTCTCACAAGAACCACTCGGCTGACCCTTCTTCAATATGCCCTTCACCAACATGCAGTGTTTCCTTGATTGAATTAGCTCTCACACCAATATTTGCATCTAGAGCCTTTGCATTGAGGGCTATCTGAAAACGGCTGTGGCGCTGAAGTTGCCTGAGAATGTGGAGTTGGTGGCATGTGAAACCGCATGTGGAGCATTCGTTTGTGTGGGATGGTCTACCAGGTTCTTTCCTACATAATGCACTCAATGGCACTAAGCATAGAGTGTGAAAACTGAGTTTCCTTGAGAGCTGCTTGGAAGCCTGATGGTGTGTGAAGTTAGTGAGCCAAATGGAGTTGTTCTCCCACAAGAACCACTCGGCTGATCCTTCTTCAATATGCCCTTCACCAACATGCAGTGTTTCCTTGATTGAATTAGCTCTCACACCAATATTTGTGTCTAGAGCCTTTGCATTGAGGGCTATCTGAAAACGGCTGTGGCGCTGAAGTTGCCTGTGAATGTGGAGTTGGTGGCATGTGAAACCAGCATGTGGAGCATTCGTTTGTATGGCATGCTCTACCACGTTCATTCGTAGATAATGCACTCAAAGGGCACTAAGCATAGAGTGTGAAAACTGAGTTTCCTTGAGAGCTGCTTGGAAGCCTGATGGTGTGTGAAGTTAGTGAGCCAAATGGAGTTGTTCTCCCACAAGAACCACTCGGCTGACCCTTCTTCAATATGCCCTTCACCAACATGCAGTGTTTCCTTGATTGAATTAGCTCTCACACCAATATTTGCGTCTAGAGCCTTTGCATTGAGTGCTATCTGAAAACGGCTGTGGCGCTGAAGTTGCCTGTGAATGTGGAGTTGGTGGCATGTGAAACCCGCATGTGGAGCATTCGTTTGTGTGGCATGCTGTACCACGTTCATTCCTAGATAATGCAATCAAAGGGCACTAAGCATAGAGTGTGAAAACTGAGTTTCCTTGAGAGCTGCTTGGAAGCCTGATGGTGTGTGAAGTTAGTGAGCCAAATGGAGTTGTTCTCCCACAAGAACCACTCGGCTGATCCTTCTTCAATATGCCCTTCACCAACATGCAGTGTTTCCTTGATTGAATTAGCTCTCACACCAATATTTGTGTCTAGAGCCTTTGCATTGAGGGCTATCTGAAAACGGCTGTGGCGCTGAAGTTGCCTGTGAATGTGGAGTTGGTGGCATGTGAAACCCGCATGTGGAGCATTCGTTTGTGTGGGATGCTCTACCAGGTTCATTCCTAGATAATGCACTCAAAGGGCACTAAGCATAGAGTGTGAAAACTGAGTTTCCTTGAGAGCTGCTTGGAAGCCTGATGGTGTGTGAAGTTAGTGAGCCAAATGGAGTTGTTCTCCCACAAGAACCACTCGGCTGATCCTTCTTCAATATGCCCTTCACCAACATGCAGTGTTTCCTTGATTGAATTAGCTCTCACACCAATATTTGCGTCTAGAGCCTTTGCATTGAGGGCTATCTGAAAACGGCTGTGGCGCTGAAGTTGCCTGAGAATGTGGAGTTGGTGGCATGTGAAACCCGCATGTGGAGCATTCGTTTGTGTGGGATGGTCTACCAGGTTCTTTCCTACATAATGCACTCAAATGGCACTAAGCATAGAGTGTGAAAACTGAGTTTCCTTGAGAGCTGCTTGGAAGCCTGATGGTGTGTGAAGTTAGTGAGCCAAATGGAGTTGTTCTCCCACAAGAACCACTCGGCTGATCCTTCTTCAATATGCCCTTCACCAACATGCAGTGTTTCCTTGATTGAATTAGCTCTCACACCAATATTTGCGTCTAGAGCCTTTGCATTGAGGGCTATCTGAAAACGGCTGTGGCGCTGAAGTTGCCTGTGAATGTGGAGTTGGTGGCATGTGAAACCCGCATGTGGAGCATTCGTTTGAATGGCATGCTCTACCACGTTCATTCGTAGATAATGCACTCAAAGGGCACTAAGCATTGAGTGTGAAAACTGAGTTTCCTTGAGAGCTGCTTGGAAGCCTGATGGTGTGTGAAGTTAGTGAGCCAAATGGAGTTGTTCTCCCACAAGAACCACTCGGCTGATCCTTCTTCAATATGCCCTTCACCAACATGCAGTGTTTCCTTGATTGAATTAGCTCTCACACCAATATTTGCGTCTAGAGCCTTTGCATTGAGGGCTATCTGAAAACGGCTGTGGCGCTGAAGTTGCCTGAGAATGTGGAGTTGGTGGCATGTGAAACCCGCATGTGGAGCATTCGTTTGTGTGGGATGCTCACCAAGCTTCCTTTCAGTCCTAGGCACTCAAAGGGCACTAAGCATAGAGTGTGAAAACTGAGTTTCCTTGAGAGCTGCTTGGAAGCCTGATGGTGTGTGAAGTTAGTGAGCCAAATGGAGTTGTTCTCCCACAAGAACCACTCGGCTGATCCTTCTTCAATATGCCCTTCACCAACATGCAGTGTTTCCTTGATTGAATTAGCTCTCACACCAATATTTGCGTCTAGAGCCTTTGCATTGAGGGCTATCTGAAAACGGCTGTGGCGCTGAAGTTGCCTGAGAATGTGGAGTTGGTGGCATGTGAAACCCGCATGTGGAGCATTCGTTTGTGTGGGATGCTCACCAAGCTTCATTTCAGTACTACGTACTCAAAGGGCACTAAGCATAGAGTGTGAAAACTGAGTTTCCTTGAGAGCTGCTTGGAAGCCTGATGGTTTGTGAAGTTAGTGAGCCAAATGGAGTTGTTCTCCCACAAGAACAACTCGGCTGATCCTTCTTCAATATGACCTTCACTAACATGCAGTGTTTCCTTGATTGAATTAGCTCTCACACCAATATTTGTGTCTGGAGCCTTTGCATTGAGGGCTATCTGAAAACGGCTGTGGCGCTGAAGTTGCCTGTGAATGTGGAGTTGGTGGCATGTGAAACCCGCATGTGGAGCATTCATTTGTGTGGGATGCTCTACGAGGTTCATTCCTAGATAATGCACTCAAAGGGCACTAAGCATAGAGTGTGAAAACTGAGTTTCCTTGAGAGCTGCTTGGAAGCCTGATGGTGTGTGAAGTTAGTGAGCCAAATGGAGTTGTTCTCCCACAAGAACCACTCGGCTGACCCTTCTTCAATATGCCCTTCACCAACATGCAGTGTTTCCTTGATTGAATTAGCTCTCACACCAATATTTGCGTCTAGAGCCTTTGCATTGAGTGCTATCTGAAAACGGCTGTGGCGCTGAAGTTGCCTGTGAATGTGGAGTTGGTGGCATGTGAAACCCGCATGTGGAGCATTCGTTTGTGTGGCATGCTGTACCACGTTCATTCCTAGATAATGCAATCAAAGGGCACTAAGCATAGAGTGTGAAAACTGAGTTTCCTTGAGAGCTGCTTGGAAGCCTGATGGTGTGTGAAGTTAGTGAGCCAAATGGAGTTGTTCTCCCACAAGAACCACTCGGCTGATCCTTCTTCAATATGCCCTTCACCAACATGCAGTGTTTCCTTGATTGAATTAGCTCTCACACCAATATTTGCGTCTAGAGCCTTTGCATTGAGGGCTATCTGAAAACGGCTGTGGCGCTGAAGTTGCCTGAGAATGTGGAGTTGGTGGCATGTGAAACCCGCATGTGGAGCATTCGTTTGTGTGGGATGCTCACCAAGCTGCATTTCAGTACTAGGTACTCAAAGGGCACTAAGCATAGAGTGTGAAAACTGAGTTTCCTTGAGAGCTGCTTGGAAGCCTGATGGTGTGTGAAGTTAGTGAGCCAAATGGAGTTGTTCTCCCACAAGAACCACTCGGCTGACCCTTCTTCAATATGCCCTTCACCAACATGCAGTGTTTCCTTGATTGAATTAGCTCTCACACCAATATTTGCGTCTAGAGCCTTTGCATTGAGTGCTATCTGAAAACGGCTGTGGCGCTGAAGTTGCCTGTGAATGTGGAGTTGGTGGCATGTGAAACCCGCATGTGGAGCATTCGTTTGTGTAATGGTCTACCACGTTCATTCCTAGATAATGCACTCAAAGGGCACTAAGCATAGAGTGTGAAAACTGAGTTTCCTTGAGAGCTGCTTGGAAGCCTGATGGTGTGTGAAGTTAGTGAGCCAAATGGAGTTGTTCTCTCACAAGAACCACTCGGCTGACCCTTCTTCAATATGCCCTTCACCAACATGCAGTGTTTCCTTGATTGAATTAGCTCTCACACCAATATTTGCGTCTAGAGCCTTTGCATTGAGGGCTATCTGAAAACGGCTGTGGCGCTGAAGTTGCCTGAGAATGTGGAGTTGGTGGCATGTGAAACCCGCATGTGGAGCATTCGTTTGTGTGGGATGGTCTGCCAGGTTCTTTCCTACATAATGCACTCAAATGGCACTAAGCATAGAGTGTGAAAACTGAGTTTCCTTGCGAGCTGCTTGGAAGCCTGATGGTGTGTGAAGTTAGTGAGCCAAATGGAGTTGTTCTCCCACAAGAACCACTCGGCTGATCCTTCTTCAATATGCCCTTCACCAACATGCAGTGTTTCCTTGATTGAATTAGCTCTCACACCAATATTTGTGTCTAGAGCCTTTGCATTGAGGGCTATCTGAAAACGGCTGTGGCGCTGAAGTTGCCTGTGAATGTGGAGTTGGTGGCATGTGAAACCAGCATGTGGAGCATTCGTTTGTATGGCATGCTCTACCACGTTCATTCGTAGATAATGCACTCAAAGGGCACTAAGCATAGAGTGTGAAAACTGAGTTTCCTTGAGAGCTGCTTGGAAGCCTGATGGTGTGTGAAGTTAGTGAGCCAAATGGAGTTGTTCTCCCACAAGAACCACTCGGCTGACCCTTCTTCAATATGCCCTTCACCAACATGCAGTGTTTCCTTGATTGAATTAGCTCTCACACCAATATTTGCGTCTAGAGCCTTTGCATTGAGTGCTATCTGAAAACGGCTGTGGCGCTGAAGTTGCCTGTGAATGTGGAGTTGGTGGCATGTGAAACCCGCATGTGGAGCATTCGTTTGTGTGGCATGCTGTACCACGTTCATTCCTAGATAATGCAATCAAAGGGCACTAAGCATAGAGTGTGAAAACTGAGTTTCCTTGAGAGCTGCTTGGAAGCCTGATGGTGTGTGAAGTTAGTGAGCCAAATGGAGTTGTTCTCCCACAAGAACCACTCGGCTGATCCTTCTTCAATATGCCCTTCACCAACATGCAGTGTTTCCTTGATTGAATTAGCTCTCACACCAATATTTGCGTCTAGAGCCTTTGCATTGAGGGCTATCTGAAAACGGCTGTGGCGCTGAAGTTGCCTGAGAATGTGGAGTTGGTGGCATGTGAAACCCGCATGTGGAGCATTCGTTTGTGTGGGATGCTCACCAAGCTTCATTTCAGTACTACGTACTCAAATGGCACTAAGCATAGAGTGTGAAAACTGAGTTTCCTTGAGAGCTGCTTGGAAGCCTGATGGTGTGTGAAGTTAGTGAGCCAAATGGAGTTGTTCTCCCACAAGAACCACTCGGCTGACCCTTCTTCAATATGCCCTTCACCAACATGCAGTGTTTCCTTGATTGAATTAGCTCTCACACCAATATTTGCGTCTAGAGCCTTTGCATTGAGTGCTATCTGAAAACGGCTGTGGCGCTGAAGTTGCCTGTGAATGTGGAGTTGGTGGCATGTGAAACCCGCATGTGGAGCATTCGTTTGTGTAATGGTCTATCACGTTCATTCCTAGATAATGCACTCAAAGGGCACTAAGCATAGAGTGTGAAAACTGAGTTTCCTTGAGAGCTGCTTGGAAGCCTGATGGTGTGTGAAGTTAGTGAGCCAAATGGAGTTGTTCTCTCACAAGAACCACTCAGCTGACCCTTCTTCAATATGCCCTTCACCAACATGCAGTGTTTCCTTGATTGAATTAGCTCTCACACCAATATTTGCGTCTAGAGCCTTTGCATTGAGGGCTATCTGAAAACGGCTGTGGCGCTGAAGTTGCCTGAGAATGTGGAGTTGGTGGCATGTGAAACCCGCATGTGGAGCATTCGTTTGTGTGGGATGGTCTACCAGGTTCTTTCCTACATAATGCACTCAAATGGCACTAAGCATAGAGTGTGAAAACTGAGTTTCCTTGAGAGCTGCTTGGAAGCCTGATGGTGTGTGAAGTTAGTGAGCCAAACGGAGTTATTCTCCCACAAGAACCACTCGGCTGATCCTTCTTCAATATGCCCTTCACCAACATGCAGTGTTTCCTTGATTGAATTAGCTCTCACACCAATATTTGTGTCTAGAGCCTTTGCATTGAGGGCTATCTGAAAACGGCTGTGGCGCTGAAGTTGCCTGTGAATGTGGAGTTGGTGGCATGTGAAACCAGCATGTGGAGCATTCGTTTGTATGGCATGCTCTACCACGTTCATTCGTAGATAATGCACTCAAAGGGCACTAAGCATAGAGTGTGAAAACTGAGTTTCCTTGAGAGCTGCTTGGAAGCCTGATGGTGTGTGAAGTTAGTGAGCCAAATGGAGTTGTTCTCCCACAAGAATCACTCGGCTGATCCTTCTTCAATATGCCCTTCACCAACATGCAGTGTTTCCTTGATTGAATTAGCTCTCACACCAATATTTGCGTCTAGAGCCTTTGCATTGAGGGCTATCTGAAAACGGCTGAGGCGCTGAAGTTGCCTGAGAATGTGGAGTTGGTGGCATGTGAAACCCGCATGTGGAGCATTCGTTTGTGTGGGATGGTCACCAAGCTTCATTTCAGTCCTAGGCACTCAAAGGGCACTAAGCATAGAGTGGGAAAACTGAGTTTCCTTGAGAGCTGCTTGGAAGCCTGATGGTGTGTGAAGTTAGTGAGCCAAATGGAGTTGTTCTCCCACAAGAACCACTCGGCTGATCCTTCTTCAATATGCCCTTCACCAACATGCAGTGTTTCCTTGATTGAATTAGCTCTCACACCAATATTTGCGTCTAGAGCCTTTGCATTGAGGGCTATCTGAAAACGGCTGTGGCGCTGAAGTTGCCTGTGAATGTGGAGTTGGTGGCATGTGAAACCCGCATGTGGAGCATTCGTTTGTGTGGGATGCTCTACCAGGTTCATTCCTAGATAATGCACTCAAAGGGCACTAAGCATAGAGTGTGAAAACTGAGTTTCCTTGAGAGCTGCTTGGAAGCCTGATGGTGTGTGAAGTTAGTGAGCCAAATGGAGTTGTTCTCCCACAAGAATCACTCGGCTGATCCTTCTTCAATATGCCCTTCACCAACATGCAGTGTTTCCTTGATTGAATTAGCTCTCACACCAATATTTGCGTCTAGAGCCTTTGCATTGAGGGCTATCTGAAAACGGCTGTGGCGCTGAAGTTGCCTGTGAATGTGGAGTTGGTGGCATGTGAAACCCGCATGTGGAGCATTCGTTTGTGTGGGATGGTCTACCAGGTTCTTTCCTACATAATGCACTCAAATGGAACTAAGCATAGAGTGTGAAAACTGAGTTTCCTTGAGAGCTGCTTGGAAGCCTGATGGTGTGTGAAGTTAGTGAGCCAAATGGAGTTGTTCTTCCACAAGAACCACTCGGCTGATCCTTCTTCAATATGCCCTTCACCAACATGCAGTGTTTCCTTGATTGAATTAGCTCTCACACCAATATTTGCGTCTAGAGCCTTTGCATTGAGGGCTATCTGAAAACGGCTGTGGCGCTGAAGTTGCCTGAGAATGTGGAGTTGGTGGCATGTGAAACCCGCATGTGGAGCATTCGTTTGTATGGCATGCTCTACCACGTTCATTCGTAGATAATGCACTCAAAGGGCACTAAGCATAGAGTGTGAAAACTGAGTTTCCTTGAGAGCTGCTTGGAAGCCTGATGGTGTGTGAAGTTAGTGAGCCAAATGGAGTTGTTCTCCCACAAGAACCGCTCGGCTGATCCTTCTTCAATATGCCCTTCACCAACATGCAGTGTTTCCTTGATTGAATTAGCTCTCACACCAATATTTGCGCCTAGAGCCTTTGTATTGAGGGCTATCTGAAAACGGCTGTGGCGCTGAAGTTGCCTGTGAATGTGGAGTTGGTGGCATGTGAAACCCGCATGTGGAGCATTCGTTTGTGTGGGATGCTCACCAAGCTTCCTTTCAGTCCTAGGCACTCAAAGGGCACTAAGCATAGAGTGTGAAAACTGAGTTTCATTGAGAGCTGCTTGAAAGCCTGATGGTGTGTGAAGTTAGTGAGCCAAATGGAGTTGTTCTCCCACAAGAACCACTCGGCTGATCCTTCTTCAATATGCCCTTCACCAACATGCAGTGTTTCCTTGATTGAATTAGCTCTCACACCAATATTTGCGTCTAGAGCCTTTGCATTGAGGGCTATCTGAAAACGGCTGTGGCGCTGAAGTTGCCTGAGAATGTGGAGTTGGTGGCATGTGAAACCCGCATGTGGAGCATTCGTTTGTGTGGGATGCTCTACCAGGTTCTTTCCTAGATAATGCACTCAAATGGCACTAAGCATAGAGTGTGAAAACTGAGTTTCCTTGAGAGCTGCTTGGAAGCCTGATGGTGTGTGAAGTTAGTGAGCCAAATGGAGTTGTTCTCCCACAAGAACCACTCGGCTGATCCTTCTTCAATATGCCCTTCACCAACATGCAGTGTTTCCTTGATTGAATTAGCTCTCACACCAATATTTGTGTCTAGAGCCTTTGCATTGAGGGCTATCTGAAAACGGCTGTGGCGCTGAAGCTGCCTGTGAATGTGGAGTTGGTGGCATGTCAAACCCGCATGTGGAGCATTCGTTTGTGTGGGATGCTCACTAAGCTTCTTTCAGTCCTAGGTACTCAAAGGGCACTAAGCATAGAGTGTGAAAACTGAGTTTCCTTGAGAGCTGCTTGGAAGCCTGATGGTGTGTGAAGTTAGTGAGCCAAATGGAGTTGTTCTCCCACAAGAACCACTCGGCTGATCCTTCTTCAATATGCCCTTCACCAACATGCAGTGTTTCCTTGATTGAAGTAGCTCTCACACCAATATTTGCGTCTAGAGCCTTTGCATTGAGGGCTATCTGAAAACGGCTGTGGCGCTGAAGTTGCCTGTGAATGTGGAGTTGGTGGCATGTGAAACCCGCATGTGGAACATTCGTTTGTGTGGGATGCTCACCAAGCTTCATTTCAGTCCTAGGTACTCAAAGGGCACTAAGCATAGAGTGTGAAAACTGAGTTTCCTTGAGAGCTGCTTGGAAGCCTGATGGTGTGTGAAGTTAGTGAGCCAAACGGAGTTGTTCTCCCACAAGAACCACTCGGCTGATCCTTCTTCAATATGCCCTTCACCAACATGCAGTGTTTCCTTGATTGAATTAGCTCTCACACCAATATTTGTGTCTAGAGCCTTTGCATTGAGGGCTATCTGAAAACGGCTGTGGCGCTGAAGTTGCCTGTGAATGTGGAGTTGGTGGCATGTGAAACCCGCATGTGGAGCATTCGTTTGTGTGGCATTCTCTACCAGGTTCATTCCTAGATAATGCACTCAAAGGGCACTAAGCATAGACTGTGGAAACTGAGTTTCCTTGAGAGCTGCTTGGAAGCCTGATGGTGTGTGAAGTTAGTGAGCCAAATGGAGTTGTTCTCCCACAAGAACCACTCGGCTGACCCTTCTTCAATATGCCCTTCCCAAACATGCAGTGTTTCCTTGATTGAATTAGCTCTCACACCAATATTTGCGTCTAGAGCCTTTGCATTGAGGGCTATCTGAAAACGGCTGTGGCGCTGAAGTTGCCTGAGAATGTGGAGTTGGTGGCATGTGAAACCCGCATGTGGAGCATTCGTTTGTGTGGGATGCTCTACCAGGTTCATTCCTAGATAATGCACTCAAAGGGCACTAAGCTTAGACTGTGAAAACTGAGTTTCCTTGAGAGCTGCTTGGAAGCCTGATGGTTTGTGAAGTTAGTGAGCCAAATGTAGTTGTTCTCTCACAAGAACCACTCGGCTGATCCTTCTTCAATATGCCCTTCACCAACATGCAGTGTTTCCTTGATTGAATTAGCTCTCACACCAATATTTGCGTCTAGAGCCTTTGCATTGAGGGCTATCTGAAAACGGCTGTGGCGCTGAAGTTGCCTGAGAATGTGGAGTTGGTGGCATGTGAAACACGCATGTGGAGCATTCGTTTGTGTGGTATGCTCACCAAGCTTCATTTCAGTCCTAGGCACTCAAAGGGCACTAAGCTTAGACTGTGAAAACTGAGTTTCCTTGAGAGCTGCTTGGAAGCCTGATGGTGTGTGAAGTTAGTGAGCCAAATGGAGTTGTTCTCCCACAAGAACCACTCGGCTGATCCTTCTTCAATATGCCCTTCACCAACATGCAGTGTTTCCTTGATTGAATTAGCTCTCACACCAATACTTGCGTCTAGAGCCTTTGCATTGAGGGCTATCTGAAAACGGCTGTGGCGCTGAAGTTGCCTGAGAATGTGGAGTTGGTGGCATGTGAAACCCGCATGTGGAGCATTCGTTTGTGTGGGATGCTCTACCAGGTTCATTCCTAGATAATGCACTCAAAGGGCACTAAGCTTAGACTGTGAAAACTGAGTTTCCTTGAGAGCTGCTTGGAAGCCTGATGGTGTGTGAAGTTAGTGAGCCAAATGGAGTTGTTCTCCCACAAGAACCACTCGGCTGATCCTTCTTCAATATGCCCTTCACCAACATGCAGTGTTTCCTTGATTGAATTAGCTCTCACACCAATATTTGCATCTAGAGCCTTTGCATTGAGGGCTATCTGAAAATGGCTGTGGCGCTGAAGTTGCCTGTGAATGTGGAGTTGGTGGCATGTGAAACCCGCATGTGGAGCATTCGTTTGTGTGGGATGCTCACCAAGCTTCATTTCAGTCCTAGGCACTCAAAGGGCACTAAGCATAGAGTGTTAAAACTGAGTTTCCTTGAGAGCTGCTTGGAAGCCTGATGGTGTGTGAAGTTAGTGAGCCAAATGGAGTTGTTCTCCCACAAGAACGACTCGGCTGATCCTTCTTCAATATGCCCTTCACCAACATGCAGTGTTTCCTTGATTGAATTAGCTCTCACACCAATATTTGCGTCTAGAGCCTTTGCATTGAGGGCTATCTGAAAACGGCTGTGGCGCTGAAGTTGCCTGTGAATGTGGAGTTGGTGGCATGTGAAACCCGCATGTGGAGCATTCGTTTGTGTGGCATTCTCTACCAGGTTCATTCCTAGATAATGCACTGAAAGGGCACTAAGCATAGAGTGTGAAAACTGAGTTTCCTTGAGAGCTGCTTGGAAGCCTGATGGTGTGTGAAGTTAGTGAGCCAAATGGAGTTGTTCTCCCACAAGAACCACTCGGCTGACCCTTCTTCAATATGCCCTTCCCAAACATGCAGTGTTTCCTTGATTGAATTAGCTCTCACACCAATATTTGCGTCTAGAGCCTTTGCATTGAGGGCTATCTGAAAACGGCTGTGGCGCTGAAGTTGCCTGTGAATGTGGAGTTGGTGGCATGTGAAACCCGCATGTGGAGCATTCGTTTGTGTGGGATGCTCTACCAGGTTCATTCTTAGATAATGCACTCAAAGGGCACTAAGCTTAGACTGTGAAAAGTGAGTTTCCTTGAGAGCTGCTTGGAAGCCTGATGGTGTGTGAAGTTAGTGAGCCAAATGGAGTTGTTCTCCCACAAGAACCACTCAGCTGACCCTTCTTCAATATGCTCTTCCCAAACATGCAGTGTTTCCTTGATTGAATTAGCTCTCACACCAATATTTGCGTCTAGAGCCTTTGCATTGAGGGCTATCTGAAAACGGCTGTGGCGCTGAAGTTGCCTGTGAATGTGGAGTTGGTGGCATGTGAAACCCGCATGTGGAACATTCGTTTGTGTGGGATGCTCACCAAGCTTCATTTCAGTCCTAGGTACTCAAAGGGCACTAAGCATAGAGTGTGAAAACTGAGTTTCCTTGAGAGCTGCTTGGAAGCCTGATGGTGTGTGAAGTTAGTGAGCCAAATGGAGTTGTTCTCCCACAAGAACCACTCGGCTGACCCTTCTTCAATATGCTCTTCCCAAACATGCAGTGTTTCCTTGATTGAATTAGCTCTCACACCAATATTTGCGTCTAGAGCCTTTGCATTGAGGGCTATCTGAAAATGGCTGTGGCGCTGAAGTTGCCTGTGAATGTGGAGTTGGTGGCATGTGAAACCCGCATGTGGAGCATTCGTTTGTGTGGGATGCTCTACCAGGTTCATTCCTAGATAATACTCTCAAAGGGCACTAAGCATAGAGTGTGAAAACTGAGTTTCCTTGAGAGCTGCTTGGAAGCCTGATGGTTTGTGAAGTTAGTGAGCCAAATGGAGTTGTTCTCTCACAAGAACCACTCGGCTGATCCTTCTTCAATATGCCCTTCACCAACATGCAGTGTTTCCTTGATTGAATTAGCTCTCACACCAATATTTGCGTCTAGAGCCTTTGCATTGAGGGCTATCTGAAAACGGCTGTGGCGCTGAAGTTGCCTGTGAATGTGGAGTTGGTGGCATGTGAAACCCGCATGTGGAGCATTCGTTTGTGTGGGATGCTCTACCACGTTCATTCCTAGATAATGCACTCAAAGGGCACTAAGCTTAGACTGTGAAAACTGAGTTTCCTTGAGAGCTGCTTGGAAGCCTGATGGTGTGTGAAGTTAGTGAGCCAAATGGAGTTGTTCTCTCACAAGAACCACTCGGCTGATCCTTCTTCAATATGCCCTTCACCAACATGCAGTGTTTCCTTGATTGAATTAGCTCTCACACCAATATTTGCGTCTAGAGCCTTTGCATTGAGGGCTATCTGAAAACGGCTGTGGCGCTGAAGTTGCCTGAGAATGTGGAGTTGGTGGCATGTGAAACCCGCATGTGGAGCATTCGTTTGTGTGGCATGCTCTACCAGGTTCATTCCTAGATAATGCACTCAAAGGGCACTAAGCATAGAGTGTGAAAACTGAGTTTCCTTGAGAGCTGCTTGGAAGCCTGATGGTGTGTGAAGTTAGTGAGCCAAATGGAGTTATTCTCCCACAAGAACCACTTCGCTGATCCTTCTTCAATATGCCCTTCACCAATATGCAGTGTTTCCTTGATTGAATTAGCTCTCACACCAATATTTGCGGCTAGAGTCTTTGCATTGAGGGCTATCTGAAAACGGCTGTGGCGCTGAAGTTGCCTGAGAATGTGGAGTTGGTGGCATGTGAAACCCGCATGTGGAGCATTCGGTTGTGTGGGATGCTCTACCAGGTTCATTCCTAGATAATGCACTCAAAGGGCACTAAGCATAGAGTGTGAAAACTGAGTTTCCTTGAGAGCTGCTTGGAAGCCTGATGGTGTGTGAAGTTAGTGAGCCAAATGGAGTTGTTCTCCCACAAGAACCACTCGGCTGATCCTTCTTCAATATGCCCTTCCCAAACATGCAGTGTTTCCTTGATTGAATTAGCTCTCACACCAATATTTGCGTCTAGAGCCTTTGCATTGAGGGCTATCTGAAAACGGCTGTGGCGCTGAAGTTGCCTGTGAATGTGGAGTTGGTGGCATGTGAAACCCGCATGTGGAGCATTCGTTTGTGTGGGATGCTCACCAAGCTTCCTTTCAGTCCTAGGCACTCAAAGGGCACTAAGCATAGAGTGTGAAAACTGAGTTTCCTTGAGAGCTGCTTGGAAGCCTGATGGTGTGTGAAGTTAGTGAGCCAAATGGAGTTGTTCTCCCACAAGAACCACTCGGCTGATCCTTCTTCAATATGCCCTTCACCAACATGCAGTGTTTCCTTGATTGAATTAGCTCTCACACCAATATTTGCGTCTAGAGCCTTTGCATTGAGTGCTATCTGAAAACGGCTGTGGCGCTGAAGTTGCCTGTGAATGTGGAGTTGGTGGCATGTGAAACCCGCATGTGGAGCATTCGTTTGTGTGGGATGGTCTACCAGGTTCATTCCTAGATAATGCACTCAAATGGCACTAAGCATAGAGTGTGAAAACTGAGTTTCCTTGAGAGCTGCTTGGAAGCCTGATGGTGTGTGAAGTTAGTGAGCCAAATGGAGTTGTTCTCCCACAAGAACCACTTGGCTGATCCTTCTTCAATATGCCCTTCACCAACATGCAGTGTTTCCTTGATTGAATTAGCTCTCACACCAATATTTGCGTCTAGAGCCTTTGCATTGAGGGCTATCTGAAAACGGCTGTGGCGCTGAAGTTGCCTGTGAATGTGGAGTTGGTGGCATGTGAAACCCGCATGTGGAGCATTCGTTTGTGTGGGATGCTCTACCAGGTTCATTCCTAGATAATGCACTCAAAGGGCACTAAGCATAGAGTGTGAAAACTGAGTTTCCTTGAGAGCTGCTTGGAAGCCTGATGGTTTGTGAAGTTAGTGAGCCAAATGTAGTTGTTCTCTCACAAGAACCACTCGGCTGATCCTTCTTCAATATGCCCTTCACCAACATGCAGTGTTTCCTTGATTGAATTAGCTCTCACACCAATATTTGCGTCTAGAGCCTTTGCATTGAGGGCTATCTGAAAACGGCTGTGGCGCTGAAGTTGCCTGAGAATGTGGAGTTGGTGGCATGTGAAACCCGCATGTGGAGCATTCGTTTGTGTGGGATGCTCACCAAGCTTCATTTCAGTCCTAGGCACTCAAAGGGCACTAAGCATAGAGTGTGAAAACTGAGTTTCCTTGAGAGCTGCTTGGAAGCCTGATGGTGTGTGAAGTTAGTGAGCCAAATGGAGTTGTTCTCCCACAAGAACCACTCGGCTGATCCTTCTTCAATATGCCCTTCACCAACATGCAGTGTTTCCTTGATTGAATTAGCTCTCACACCAATATTTGCGTCTAGAGCCTTTGCATTGAGGGCTATCTGAAAACGGCTGTGGCGCTGAAGTTGCCTGAGAATGTGGAGTTGGTGGCATGTGAAACCCGCATGTGGAGCATTCGTTTGTGTGGCATGCTCTACCAGGTTCATTCCTAGATAATGCACTCAAAGGGCACTAAGCATAGAGTGTGAAAACTGAGTTTCCTTGAGAGCTGCTTGGAAGCCTGATGGTGTGTGAAGTTAGTGAGCCAAATGGAGTTGTTCCCCCACAAGAACCACTCGGCTGATCCTTCTTCAATATGCCCTTCACCAATATGCAGTGTTTCTTTGATTGAAGTAGCTCTCACACCAATATTTGCGTCTAGAGCCTTTGCATTGAGGGCTATCTGAAAACGGCTGTGGCGCTGAAGTTGCCTGTGAATGTGGAGTTGGTGGCATGTGAAACCCGCATGTGGAGCATTCGTTTGTGTGGGATGCTCACCAAGCTTCATTTCAGTCCTAGGTACTCAAAGGGCACTAAGCATAGAGTGTGAAAACTGAGTTTCCTTGAGAGCTGCTTGGAAGCCTGATGGTGTGTGAAGTTAGTGAGCCAAACGGAGTTGTTCTCCCACAAGAACCACTCGGCTGATCCTTCTTCAATATGCCCTTCACCAACATGCAGTGTTTCCTTGATTGAATTAGCTCTCACACCAATATTTGTGTCTAGAGCCTTTGCATTGAGGGCTATCTGAAAACGGCTGTGGCGCTGAAGTTGCCTGTGAATGTGGAGTTGGTGGCATGTGAAACCGGCATGTGGAGCATTCGTTTGTGTGGGATGCTCTACCAGGTTCATTCCTAGATAATGCACTCAAAGGGCACTAAGCTTAGACTGTGAAAACTGAGTTTCCTTGAGAGCTGCTTGGAAGCCTGATGGTTTGTGAAGTTAGTGAGCCAAATGTAGTTGTTCTCTCACAAGAACCACTCGGCTGATCCTTCTTCAATATGCCCTTCACCAACATGCAGTGTTTCCTTGATTGAATTAGCTCTCACACCAATATTTGCGTCTAGAGCCTTTGCATTGAGGGCTATCTGAAAACGGCTGTGGCGCTGAAGTTGCCTGAGAATGTGGAGTTGGTGGCATGTGAAACACGCATGTGGAGCATTCATTTGTGTGGGATGCTCACCAAGCTTCCTTTCAGTCCTAGGCACTCAAAGGGCACTAAGCATAGAGTGTGAAAACTGAGTTTCCTTGAGAGCTGCTTGGAAGCCTGATGGTGTGTGAAGTTAGTGAGCCAAATGGAGTTGTTCTCCCACAAGAACCACTCGGCTGATCCTTCTTCAATATGCCCTTCACCAACATGCAGTGTTTCCTTGATTGAATTAGCTCTCACACCAATATTTGCGTCTAGAGCCTTTGCATTGAGGGCTATCTGAAAACGGCTGTGGCGCTGAAGTTGCCTGTGAATGTGGAGTTGGTGGCATGTGAAACCCGCATGTGGAGCATTCGTTTGTGTGGCATTCTCTACCAGGTTCATTCCTAGATAATGCACTCAAAGGGCACTAAGCATAGAGTGTGAAAACTGAGTTTCCTTGAGAGCTGCTTGGAAGCCTGATGGTGTGTGAAGTTAGTGAGCCAAATGGAGTTGTTCTCCCACAAGAACCACTCGGCTGACCCTTCTTCAATATGCCCTTCCCAAACATGCAGTGTTTCCTTGATTGAATTAGCTCTCACACCAATATTTGCGTCTAGAGCCTTTGCATTGAGGGCTATCTGAAAACGGCTGTGGCGCTGAAGTTGCCTGTGAATGTGGAGTTGGTGGCATGTGAAACCCGCATGTGGAGCATTCGTTTGTGTGGGATGCTCTACCAGGTTCATTCCTAGATAATGCACTCAAAGGGCACTAAGCATAGAGTGTGAAAACTGAGTTTCCTTGAGAGCTGCTTGGAAGCCTGATGGTGTGTGAAGTTAGTGAGCCAAATGGAGTTGTTCTCCCACAAGAACCACTCAGCTGACCCTTCTTCAATATGCTCTTCCCAAACATGCAGTGTTTCCTTGATTGAATTAGCTCTCACACCAATATTTGCGTCTAGAGCCTTTGCATTGAGGGCTATCTGAAAACGGCTGTGGCGCTGAAGTTGCCTGTGAATGTGGAGTTGGTGGCATGTGAAACCCGCATGTGGAGCATTCGTTTGTGTGGCATGCTCTACCAGGTTCATTCCTAGATAATGCACTCAAAGGGCACTAAGCATAGAGTGTGAAAACTGAGTTTCCTTGAGAGCTGCTTGGAAGCCTGATGGTGTGTGAAGTTAGTGAGCCAAATGGAGTTGTTCTTCCACAAGAACCACTCGGCTGATCCTTCTTCAATATGCCCTTCACCAATATGCAGTGTTTCCTTGATTGAAGTAGCTCTCACACCAATATTTGCGTCTAGAGCCTTTGCATTGAGGGCTATCTGAAAACGGCTGTGGCGCTGAAGTTGCCTGAGAATGTGGAGTTGGTGGCATGTGAAACCCGCATGTGGAATATTCGTTTGTGTGGGATGCTCACCAAGCTTCATTTCAGTCCTAGGTACTCAAAGGGCACTAAGCATAGAGTGTGAAAACTGAGTTTCCTTGAGAGCTGCTTGGAAGCCTGATGGTGTGTGAAGTTAGTGAGCCAAATGGAGTTGTTCTCCCACAAGAACCACTCAGCTGACCCTTCTTCAATATGCTCTTCCCAAACATGCAGTGTTTCCTTGATTGAATTAGCTCTCACACCAATATTTGCGTCTAGAGCCTTTGCATTGAGGGCTATCTGAAAACGGCTGTGGCGCTGAAGTTGCCTGTGAATGTGGAGTTGGTGGCATGTGAAACCCGCATGTGGAGCATTCGTTTGTGTGGGATGCTCTACCAGGTTCATTCCTAGATAATGCTCTCAAAGGGCACTAAGCATAGAGTGTGAAAACTGAGTTTCCTTGAGAGCTGCTTGGAAGCCTGATGGTTTGTGAAGTTAGTGAGCCAAATGGAGTTGTTCTCTCACAAGAACCACTCGGCTGATCCTTCTTCAATATGCCCTTCACCAACATGCAGTGTTTCCTTGATTGAATTAGCTCTCACACCAATATTTGCGTCTAGAGCCTTTGCATTGAGTGCTATCTGAAAACGGCTGTGGCGCTGAAGTTGCCTGTGAATGTGGAGTTGGTGGCATGTGAAACCCGCATGTGGAGCATTCGTTTGTGTGGGATGCTCTACCACGTTCATTCCTAGATAATGCACTAAAAGCGCACTAAGCATAGAGTGTGAAAACTGAGTTTCCTTGAGAGCTGCTTGGAAGCCTGATGGTGTGTGAAGTTAGTGAGCCAAACGGAGTTGTTCTCCCACAAGAACCACTCGGCTGATCCTTCTTCAATATGCCCTTCACCAACATGCAGTGTTTCCTTGATTGAATTAGCTCTCACACCAATATTTGCGTCTAGAGCCTTTGCATTGAGGGCTATCTGAAAACGGCTGTGGCGCTGAAGTTGCCTGAGAATGTGGAGTTGGTGGCATGTGAAACCCGCATGTGGAGCATTCGTTTGTGTGGGATGCTCTACCAGGTTCATTCTTAGATAATGCACTCAAAGGGCACTAAGCATAGAGTGTGAAAACTGAGTTTCCTTGAGAGCTGCTTGGAAGCCTGATGGTGTGTGAAGTTAGTGAGCCCAATGGAGTTGTTCTCCCACAAGAACCACTCGGCTGATCCTTCTTCAATATGCCCTTCACCAACATGCAGTGTTTCCTTGATTGAATTAGCTCTCACACCAATATTTGCGTCTAGAGCCTTTGCATTGAGGGCTATCTGAAAACGGCTGTGGCGCTGAAGTTGCCTGAGAATGTGGAGTTGGTGGCATGTGAAACCCGCATGTGGAGCATTCGTTTGTGTGGGATGCTCTACCAGGTTCATTCTTAGATAATGCACTCAAAGGGCACTAAGCATAGAGTGTGAAAACTGAGTTTCCTTGAGAGCTGCTTGGAAGCCTGATGGTGTGTGAAGTTAGTGAGCCCAATGGAGTTGTTCTCCCACAAGAACCACTCGGCTGATCCTTCTTCAATATGCCCTTCACCAACATGCAGTGTTTCCTTGATTGAATTAGCTCTCACACCAATATTTGCGTCTAGAGCCTTTGCATTGAGGGCTATCTGAAAACGGCTGTGGCGCTGAAGTTGCCTGAGAATGTGGAGTTGGTGGCATGTGAAACCCGCATGTGGAGCATTCGTTTGTGTGGGATGCTCTACCAGGTTCATTCTTAGATAATGCACTCAAAGGGCACTAAGCATAGAGTGTGAAAACTGAGTTTCCTTGAGAGCTGCTTGGAAGCCTGATGGTGTGTGAAGTTAGAGAGCCAAATGGAGTTGTTCTCCCACAAGAACCACTCGGCTGATCCTTCTTCAATATGCCCTTCACCAACATGCAGTGTTTCCTTGATTGAATTAGCTCTCACACCAATATTTGTGTCTAGAGCCTTTGCATTGAGTGCTATCTGAAAACGGCTGTGGCGCTGAAGTTGCCTGTGAATGTGGAGTTGGTGGCATGTCAAACCCGCATGTGGAGCATTCGTTTGTGTGGGATGGTCTACCAGGTTCATTCCTAGATAATGCACTCAAATGGCACTAAGCATAGAGTGTGAAAACTGAGTTTCCTTGAGAGCTGCTTGGAAGCCTGATGGTGTGTGAAGTTAGTGAGCCAAATGGACTTGTTCTCCCACAAGAACCACTCGGCTGATCCTTCTTCAATATGCCCTTCACCAACATGCAGTGTTTCCTTGATTGAATTAGCTCTCACACCAATATTTGCGTCTAGAGCCTTTGCATTGAGGGCTATCTGAAAACGGCTGTGGCGCTGAAGTTGCCTGAGAATGTGGAGTTGGTGGCATGTGAAACCCGCATGTGGAGCATTCGTTTGTGTGGGATGCTCTACCAGGTTCATTCTTAGATAATGCACTCAAAGGGCACTAAGCATAGAGTGTGAAAACTGAGTTTCCTTGAGAGCTGCTTGGAAGCCTGATGGTGTGTGAAGTTAGAGAGCCAAATGGAGTTGTTCTCCCACAAGAACCACTCGGCTGATCCTTCTTCAATATGCCCTTCACCAACATGCAGTGTTTCCTTGATTGAATTAGCTCTCACACCAATATTTGTGTCTAGAGCCTTTGCATTGAGTGCTATCTGAAAACGGCTGTGGCGCTGAAGTTGCCTGTGAATGTGGAGTTGGTGGCATGTCAAACCCGCATGTGGAGCATTCGTTTGTGTGGGATGGTCTACCAGGTTCTTTCCTGCATAATGCACTCAAATGGCACTAAGCATAGAGTGTGAAAACTGAGTTTCCTTGAGAGCTGCTTGGAAGCCTGATGGTTTGTGAAGTTAGTGAGCCAAATGGAGTTGTTCTCCCACAAGAACCACTCGGCTGATCCTTCTTCAATATGCCCTTCACCAACATGCAGTGTTTCCTTGATTGAATTAGCTCTCACACCAATATTTGCGTCTAGAGCCTTTGCATTGAGGGCTATCTGAAAACGGCTGTGGCGCTGAAGTTGCCTGTGAATGTGGAGTAGGTGGCATGTGAAACCCGCATGTGGAGCATTCCTTTGTATGGCATGCTCTACCAGGTTCATTCGTAGATAATGTACTCAAAGGGCACTAAGCATAGAGTGTGAAAACTGAGTTTCCTTGAGAGCTGCTTGGAAGCCTGATGGTGTGTGAAGTTAGTGAGCCAAATGGAGTTGTTCTCCCACAAGAACCACTCGGCTGATCCTTCTTCAATATGCCCTTCACCAACATGCAGTGTTTCCTTGATTGAATTAGCTCTCACACCAATATTTGCGTCTAGAGCCTTTGCATTGAGGGCTATCTGAAAACGGCTGTGGCGCTGAAGTTGCCTGAGAATGTGGAGTTGGTGGCATGTGAAACCCGCATGTGGAGCATTCGTTTGTGTGGGATGCTCACCAAGCTTCCTTTCAGTCCTAGGCACTCAAAGGGCACTAAGCATAGAGTGTGAAAACTGAGTTTCCTTGAGAGCTGCTTGGAAGCCTGATGGTGTGTGAAGTTAGTGAGCCAAATGGAGTTGTTCTCCCACAAGAACCACTCGGCTGATCCTTCTTCAATATGCCCTTCACCAACATGCAGTGTTTCCTTGATTGAATTAGCTCTCACACCAATATTTGGGTCTAGAGCCTTTGCATTGAGGGCTATCTGAAAACGGCTGTGGCGCTGAAGTTGCCTGTGAATGTGGAGTTGGTGGCATGTGAAACCCGCATGTGGAGCATTCGTTTGTGTGGCATTCTCTACCAGGTTCATTCCTAGATAATGCACTGAAAGGGCACTAAGCATAGAGTGTGAAAACTGAGTTTCCTTGAGAGCTGCTTGGAAGCCTGATGGTGTGTGAAGTTAGTGAGCCAAATGGAGTTGTTCCCCCACAAGAACCACTCGGCTGATCCTTCTTCAATATGCCCTTCACCAACATGCAGTGTTTCCTTGATTGAATTAGCTCTCACACCAATATTTGTGTCTAGAGCCTTTGCATTGAGGGCTATCTGAAAACGGCTGTGGCGCAGAAGTTGCCTGTGAATGTGGAGTTGGTGGCATGTGAAACCCGCATGTGGAGCATTCGTTTGTGTGGCATTCTCTACCAGGTTCATTCCTAGATAATGCACTGAAAGGGCACTAAGCATAGAGTGTGAAAACTGAGTTTCCTTGAGAGCTGCTTGGAAGCCTGATGGTGTGTGAAGTTAGTGAGCCAAATGGAGTTGTTCTCCCACAAGAACCACTCGGCTGATCCTTCTTCAATATGCCCTTCCCAAACATGCAGTGTTTCCTTGATTGAATTAGCTCTCACACCAATATTTGCGTCTAGAGCCTTTGCACTGAGGGCTATCTGAAAACGGCTGTGGCGCTGAAGTTGCCTGTGAATGTGGAGTTGGTGGCATGTGAAACCCGCATGTGGAGCATTCGTTTGTGTGGGATGCTCTACCAGGTTCATTCCTAGATAATGCACTCAAAGGGCACTAAGCATAGAGTGTGAAAACTGAGTTTCCTTGAGAGCTGCTTGGAAGCCTGATGGTGTGTGAAGTTAGTGAGCCAAATGGAGTTATTCTCCCACAAGAACCACTCGGCTGATCCTTCTTCAATATGCCCTTCACCAACATGCAGTGTTTCCTTGATTGAATTAGCTCTCACACCAATATTTGCGTCTAGAGCCTTTGCATTGAGTGCTATCTGAAAACGGCTGTGGCGCTGAAGTTGCCTGAGAATGTGGAGTTGGTGGCATGTGAAACCCACATATGTGGAGCATTCGTTTGTGTGGCATGCTCTACCAGGTTCATTCCTAGATAATGCACTCAAAGTGCACTAAGCATAGAGTGTGAAAACTGAGTTTCCTTGAGAGCTGCTTGGAAGCCTGATGGTGTGTGAAGTTAGTGAGCCAAATGGAGTTATTCTCCCACAAGAACCACTCGGCTGATCCTTCTTCAATATGCCCTTCACCAACATGCAGTGTTTCCTTGATTGAATTAGCTCTCACACCAATATTTGCGTCTAGAGCCTTTGCATTGAGGGCTATCTGAAAACAGCTGTGGCCCTGAAGTTGCCTGTGAATGTGGAGTTGGTGGCATGTGAAACCCGCATGTGGCGCATTCGTTTTTGTGGGATGCTCTCCAAGCTTCATTTCAATCCTAGGCACTCAAAGGGCACTAAGCATAGAGTGTGAAAACTGAGTTTCCTTGAGAGCTGCTTGGAAGCCTGATGGTGTGTGAAGTTAGTGAGCCAAATGGAGTTATTCTCCCACAAGAACCACTCGGCTGATCCTTCTTCAATATGCCCTTCACCAACATGCAGTGTTTCCTTGATTGAATTAGCTCTCACACCAATATTTGCGTCTAGAGCCTTTGCATTGAGTGCTATCTGAAAACGGCTGTGGCGCTGAAGTTGCCTGAGAATGTGGAGTTGGTGGCATGTGAAACCCACATATGTGGAGCATTCGTTTGTGTGGCATGCTCTACCAGGTTCATTCCTAGATAATGCACTCAAAGGGCACTAAGCATAGAGTGTGAAAACTGAGTTTCCTTGAGAGCTGCTTGGAAGCCTGATGGTGTGTGAAGTTAGTGAGCCAAATGGAGTTATTCTCCCACAAGAACCACTCGGCTGATCCTTCTTCAATATGCCCTTCACCAACATGCAGTGTTTCCTTGATTGAATTAGCTCTCACACCAATATTTGCGTCTAGAGCCTTTGCATTGAGGGCTATCTGAAAACGGCTGTGGCGCTGAAGTTGCCTGTGAATGTGGAGTTGGTGGCATGTGAAACCCGCATGTGGAGCATTCGTTTGTGTGGGGATGCTCTACCAGGTTCATTCCTAGATAATGCACTCAAAGGGCACTAAGCATAGAGTGTGAAAACTGAGTTTCCTTGCGAGCTGCTTGGAAGCCTGATGGTGTGTGAAGTTAGTGAGCCAAATGGAGTTGTTCTCCCACAAGAACCACTCAGCTGACCCTTCTTCAATATGCTCTTCCCAAACATGCAGTGTTTCCTTGATTGAATTAGCTCTCACACCAATATTTGCGTCTAGAGCCTTTGCATTGAGGGCTATCTGAAAACGGCTGTGGTGCTGAAGTTGCCTGTGAATGTGGAGTTGGTGGCATGTGAAACCCGCATGTGGAGCATTCGTTTGTGTGGGATGCTCTACCAGGTTCATTCCTAGATAATGCACTCAAAGGGCACTAAGCATAGAGTGTGAAAACTGAGTTTCCTTGAGAGCTGCTTGGAAGCCTGATGGTGTGTGAAGTTAGTGAGCCAAATGGAGTTGTTCTCTCACAAGAACCACTCGGCTGATCCTTCTTCAATATGCCCTTCACCAACATGCAGTGTTTCCTTGATTGAATTAGCTCTCACACCAATATTTGCGTCTAGAGCCTTTGCATTGAGTGCTATCTGAAAACGGCTGTGGCGCTGAAGTTGCCTGAGAATGTGGAGTTGGTGGCATGTGAAACCCGCATGTGGAGCATTCGTTTGTGTGGCATGCTCTACCAGGTTCATTCCTAGATAATGCACTCAAAGGGCACTAAGCATAGAGTGTGAAAACTGAGTTTCCTTGAGAGCTGCTTGGAAGCCTGATGGTGTGTGAAGTTAGTGAGCCAAATGGAGTTGTTCTTCCACAAGAACCACTCGGCTGATCCTTCTTCAATATGCCCTTCACCAATATGCAGTGTTTCCTTGATTGAAGTAGCTCTCACACCAATATTTGCGTCTAGAGCCCTTTGCATTGAGGGCTATCTGAAAACGTCTGTGGCGCTGAAGTTGCCTGAGAATGTGGAGTTGGTGGCATGTGAAACCCGCAGGTGGAATATTCGTTTGTGTGGGATGCTCACCAAGCTTCATTTCAGTCCTAGGTACTCAAAGGGCACTAAGCATAGAGTGTGAAAACTGAGTTTCCTTGAGAGCTGCTTGGAAGCCTGATGGTGTGTGAAGTTAGTGAGCCAAATGGAGTTGTTCTCCCACAAGAACCACTCAGCTGACCCTTCTTCAATATGCTCTTCCCAAACATGCAGTGTTTCCTTGATTGAATTAGCCTCTCACACCAATATTTGCGTCTAGAGCCTTTGCATTGAGGGCTATCTGAAAACGGCTGTGGCGCTGAAGTTGCCTGTGAATGTGGAGTTGGTGGCATGTGAAACCCGCATGTGGAGCATTCGTTTGTGTGGGATGCTCTACCAGGTTCATTCCTAGATAATGCTCTCAAAGGGCACTAAGCATAGAGTGTGAAAACTGAGTTTCCTTGAGAGCTGCTTGGAAGCCTGATGGTTTGTGAAGTTAGTGAGCCAAATGGAGTTGTTCTCTCACAAGAACCACTCGGCTGATCCTTCTTCAATATGCCCTTCATGCAGTGTTTCCTTGATTGAATTAGCTCTCACACCAATATTTGCGTCTAGAGCCTTTGCATTGAGTGCTATCTGAAAACGGCTGTGGCGCTGAAGTTGCCTGTGAATGTGGAGTTGGTGGCATGTGAAACCCGCATGTGGAGCATTCGTTTGTGTGGGATGCTCTACCACGTTCATTCCTAGATAATGCACTAAAAGCGCACTAAGCATAGAGTGTGAAAACTGAAGTTTCCTTTGAGAGCTGCTTGGAAGCCTGATGGTGTGTGAAGTTAGTGAGCAAATGGAGTTGTTCTCCCACAAGAACCACTCGGCTGATCCTTCTTCAATATGCCCTTCACCAACATGCAGTGTTTCCTTGATTGAATTAGCTCTCACACCAATATTTGCGTCTAGAGCCTTTGCATTGAGGGCTATCTGAAAACGGCTGTGGCGCTGAAGTTGCTGAGAATGTGGAGGTTGGTGGCATGTGAAACCCGCATGTGGAGCATTCGTTTGTGTGGGATGCTCTACCAGGTTCATTCTTAGATAATGCACTCAAAGGGCACTAAGCATAGAGTGTGAAAACTGAGTTTCCTTGAGAGCTGCTTGGAAGCCTGATGTGTGTGTGAAGTTAGAGAGCCAAATGGATGTTGTTCTCCCACAAGAACCACTCGGCTGATCCTTCTTCAATATGCCCTTCACCAACATGCAGTGTTTCCTTGATTGAATTAGCTCTCACACCAATATTTGTGTCTAGAGCCTTTGCATTGAGTGCTATCTGAAAAACGGCTGTGGCGCTGAAGTTGCTGTGAATGTGGAGTTGGTGGCATGTCAAACCCGCATGTGGAGCATTCGTTTGTGTGGGATGGTCTAACCAGGTTCTTTCCTACATAATGCACTCAAATGGCACTAAGCATAGAGTGTGAAAACTGAGTTTCCTTGAGAGCTGCTTGGAAGCCTGATGGTTTGTGAAGTTAGTGAGCCAAATGGAGTTGTTCTCCCACAAGAACCACTCGGCTGATCCTTCTTCAATATGCCCTTCACCAACATGCAGTGTTTCCTTGATTGAATTAGCTCTCACACCAATATTTGCGTCTAGAGCCTTTGCATTGAGGGCTATCTGAAAACGGCTGTGGCGCTGAAGTTGCCTGTGAATGTGGAGTTGGTGGCATGTGAAACCCGCATGTGGAGCATTCCTTTGTATGGCATGCTCTACCAGGTTCATTCGTAGATAATGTACTCAAAGGGCACTAAGCATAGAGTGTGAAACTGAGTTTCCTTGAGAGCTGCTTGGAAGCCTGATGGTGTGTGAAGTTAGTGAGCAAATGGAGTTGTTCTCCCACAAGAACCACTCGGCTGATCCTTCTTCAATATGCCCTTCACCAACATGCAGTGTTTCCTTGATTGAATTAGCTCTCACACCAATATTTGCGTCTAGAGCCTTTGCATTGAGGGCTATCTGAAAACGGCTGTGGCGCTGAAGTTGCCTGAGAATGTGGAGTTGGTGGCATGTGAAACCCGCATGTGGAGCATTCGTTTGTGTGGGATGCTCACCAAGCTTCCTTTCAGTCCTAGGCACTCAAAGGGCACTAAGCATAGAGTGTGAAAACTGAGTTTCCTTGAGAGCTGCTTGGAAGCCTGATGGTGTGTGAAGTTAGTGAGCAAATGGAGTTGTTCTCCCACAAGAACCACTCGGCTGATCCTTCTTCAATATGCCCTTCACCAACATGCAGTGTTTCCTTGATTGAATTAGCTCTCACACCAATATTTGTGTCTAGAGCCTTTGCATTGAGGGCTATCTGAAAACGGCTGTGGCGCTGAAGTTGCCTGTGAATGTGGAGTTGGTGGCATGTGAAACCCGCATGTGGAGCATTCGTTTGTGTGGCATTCTCTACCAGGTTCATTCCTAGATAATGCACTGAAAGGGCACTAAGCATAGAGTGTGAAAACTGAGTTTCCTTGAGAGCTGCTTGGAAGCCTGATGGTGTGTGAAGTTAGTGAGCCAAATGGAGTTGTTCCCCCACAAGAACCACTCGGCTGATCCTTCTTCAATATGCCCTTCACCAACATGCAGTGTTTCCTTGATTGAATTAGCTCTCACACCAATATTTGTGTCTAGAGCCTTTGCATTGAGGGCTATCTGAAAACGGCTGTGGCGCAGAAGTTGCCTGTGAATGTGGAGTTGGTGGCATGTGAAACCCGCATGTGGAGCATTCGTTTGTGTGGCATTCTCTACCAGGTTCATTCCTAGATAATGCACTGAAAGGGCACTAAGCATAGAGTGTGAAAACTGAGTTTCCTTGAGAGCTGCTTGGAGCCTGATGGTGTGTGAAGTTAGTGAGCCAAATGGAGTTGTTCTCCCACAAGAACCACTCGGCTGATCCTTCTCAATATGCCCTTCCCAAACATGCAGTGTTTCCTTGATTGAATTAGCTCTCACACCAATATTTGCGTCTAGAGCCTTTGCACTGAGGGCTATCTGAAAACGGCTGTGGCGCTGAAGTTTGCCTGTGAATGTGGAGTTGGTGGCATGTGAAACCCGCAATGTGGAGCATTCGTTTGTGTGGGATGCTCTACCAGGTTCATTCCTAGATAATGCACTCAAAGGGCACTAAGCATAGAGTGTGAAAACTGAGTTTCCTTGAGAGCTGCTTGGAAGCCTGATGGTGTGTGAAGTTAGTGAGCCAAATGGAGTTATTCTCCCACAAGAACACA
>NW_026698100.1:0-77969 GCF_030435755.1 Ochotona princeps
AGAGAATTCTCATATCGGTCCTGTTGCTGCGGCTGCTGCTGCTGCGGCACTGGCCCTGTATCACTATAGCCACCAGCGCCTGCTGCTCCAGCAGCAGCAGCATTAAATGTAGCTCCTGCTATTTGTCTTTCTCTTGTCAGTCCTGCTTCGGCTGCTAGTCTCTCATTGGTGGGAACTGAGACTTCATCCAAATGAGGGAGTAACAGCCGGTAAGGAAATGAATGTTGCAAAAGCAACAGCAAAACGACATTCGCAGTTGCCAGCACCAGTCTGTTATACTGAGCGACAGATGGATAGACAGAGGAGCAGGATAACGAAATCGCTGACAGAAACCAGCAAAAGGATTGTCTATAGGCGTTTTGGTAAGGGCTCACTCCTCGACATTATAGACGAATTGTTTTTTTCCCGCCATGCTGATTGTAGATAATGCTGCCGCTGCCGCTGCTATGACTGCAACACTTTTCTGTCATGCTATTGCTCTTCCTCCTGTTGCTATTACTACTATTCTTGCCGTAACACCTGCTGTCCGCATCTTCTGTGCTGGAGAATACCCCACACTTGAAGTAGAAGCGACGATGCAGCAGCTCGGCCCACACCACCATCACACACAGCCACATTTGTTGTTGCATACTTTGAAAGAGAGCGTTTTTTAGTAAGGAAAGAATCCGAGACAAAACACTCTGAGATATAAGTCTCCTCACCTTGAACCTGTTGTAGAAACTCTTATTACATATACCGCTGCTGCTCGTTCCTTGACTGTGAGTCCTTTTCACCAGTACCGCTGTTACTGCTAATGCTATGCTATTGCTATCGCTGCGGTCACTGTTGTCGGGCTTGCTGCAAGTCTTGCTGTTGATGTTGCTACTTTGACTGTCCGTCTTCTTGTCGTTTGTACTAATGGTGTTGTTGCTGACGTTATTAGTCGATAAGGGTGTTACTGCTTTTGTTGCTGTTACTATCGTCTTTCTTACTACGAGTAGCACTGCCGCTGATGACGCAAGAGTAGCTGCTCGTGGTGCAGCAGATGCTGCTGCCTCTGCTGTTGTGGCAGTTGTCTGTGTGTTGTCCACAAGGACGCTACGACCCTTACCGGCGCCGTAGTCGAATACTTTCTCTATCAGAATCGTCCTTATTAATGTGAGAGACGAGGCATCATCGAAAGCAGCAGCAGCAGCAGCACCGAAGCCGAATGAGCAAGAGCTGCTGCTGTTGTTGCTGCAGCACTGAAAAGTGCAACACCAGAAGCAGAACGAACGAATGCTGCTGCTGCTGTTGGTCCTGCTGGTGCTGCATCTGCTGGTCTGGCTGCTGCGGCGGCCACTGCACGTGATTCACGTGTGCACCGCTGCTGCTTGTGTGCTATTCGTTCTACGCTCTGCCACTGCTGCTGCCGCCGCGGATGCTGCTGCTGCCCATATTATACGCTATGCTGCTGCTGCCGTTGTCGGTTGTATCGTCTGCCACTGCTGTTTCTGCTGCTCGTCCCCTATTATAAGCAGTTTTGCTGCATATATACTCTTAAATACGATATTGGCCCCGCTGGACCACTCTATCTTTCTTCTGGCGCTGCTGCTGCTGCTTCTACATCCTCCGTTAACACTGCTACTGCTGCTGCTGCTTCTACATCTTCCGTTAACACTGCTACTGCTGCTGCTGCTTCTACATCTTCCGTTAACACTGCTACTGCTGCTGCTCATACTACTCTTACGACTGCTGCTGCTAGTAATGCTCCTACACTTCGCTTATGCACTGTCGCTTCGTCTTCTGCTGCTGCTGATTCTTCAATCGTTGGCAGTGCTGAATGTGGTGGTGTCGCTGAGATTTTATTGTTAGAGTTGATGCAGAAGCATTTGTAGCGCTCTCGAAGGCCGTGTGACTGACACTAAGGCTCTAACGGCGATTGGAAAGGTTGCATTATTATCTGCGGTAAACGTCCAGGAAATCAACATAAATGCATGTCGGGTGTGTCGCATGAAAAGTGACAAAATTAATCAAGGAATGATCTCCGGGATGACGCAGACACATAGTGTAGTATCAACACAGCATGGCACAGCGGTGAAGCACTGGAGTTATGAACGAAATGTCGACAGCATGCAGCGACGATGTGGCTGCAACACGGCAGGTTCTAACAGCAGCGAAGAATCGATGTAAGACAGTGCTAATGAGTTATGTATCCTACAAAAGGCGCGGGGGTGTAAAATGCACATCGAATATAGTGGCAAGACTCCAAGGAAAAAGTGCTAACAGCGGGGCGGGCTCTGATCTCCGTGTAGTGGTGACCACAGCTGTTAGAGCAGACTAGAAGCTCCATGCATGGAAACCTAGAAGACGAGGGCTGTGAAAGGCGGATTTGATCCTCGAGCCGCAATGCTGCGCGCTGCGTTCACCCTGCTGCCGCACTGCTGCGTTCACCCTGCTGCCTCTCTGGTCTATCGTTTGCGAAGCACGCTATTTTTATTTCATCATCAGACATCACTTGCATTTTCACTTATGGAGCTACAAAAATTAAATAAAGTTTCTTGTCTTTCCGCTCGCTGGACCTTGCCGCTTCGTCTGCGGCGGCAGTATTGCGGCAGTTTTGTTCGCTATGTAGCGTGTGGTCAGCCCTCTACACAAAACTGCATGTACGACCAGACACATGCTCCCGACTCAGTACAATGGAGAAATAGAGATTCGCTCATCTACGTATACCCCTGACTCAAACAAATCAAGAAATTGTAACCACCTCTTCATGAACAAATTGTACTTTTTCTAAACAACGCAGACAAAAGCTTTGCTATCACAGTTCTGCAGACGTATGAAGGAATACAGAAGCACCTGTGGCAAGAAGCACTGGTGTTCTTTGCTTTTCAGTTGCAGCTGTACAACACATGCTTCGAGGAATGGGTAAGTTTAGCTGAAAATATATTTCGCTGGCACTGCTGCAGCTCCTCACGCGGAAGGCACCGTGTACGACGGCTGTGGCGGCGGGCGGCAGCTGGTTCATCCTTTTCGCACCGACAGCCAGAATATGTTCTGAGTGAAATGTGTTATGTTTGAATAGGACACAGCAATTCTGTCACACGCTTCAGAATCTCCTTATGCTGCTTCTCTTTCTCCTTTGACGCACTTCGTAGTCTCCTCTGTTGACGCCTTGCCCGTCTCACTACTCTAAGGTTAGTTACCACCGCAGCAGGTGTGTGGAGCCTCCTTATACAGGTCTAAAACTCTCTTATGATGTTCTTTGAGGCACTCAGCTCCTATACTGTTGACGTTTCGATGCTGTGTGTACTTTATACTGAGCCACTACGTGGAGAGATGAGCCGGGGACGCCGTCGTTGCCTGGCGGTAAGAAGTATTCCATGCAGATGTGTATACAGGCGCGCACTCGGGTATCTAGATATGGATCATCGGTATCACAAATGATGTCTAAGTGGTCTCCTTGCATGTTCTAAGAAAAGAAGAAAGGTTGCAGTAGCAGTAGTGATGCGCGCAGGGGCGCTGTCGCGACCTACTGCAACGTTGTGCGTCGGTTTTCGGCGGTGCTGTACGGCCGTGCAGGAGGTGACGAGTATCACGACATTTCGACCGGAAAAAAGAGTGGGCATTACATGAAAAAGAAAAGACATATCTCTTGAAAGAGGATTTTCATTCTTGTATCGCGGGTGGACCAGTATGCATTGTACACTTATGCTACAACGCGAGCGCATCAGATGGAAACGTTCCTAGACCGGAGAAGCAGCACTCGGAACTACGTGACTTCTAATTCTCTCCCCGGGAAGGACGCGCCCTCAGACTACCCCCGTATCGGCCGCAAAGCTCAGTATACCCGCAGAAGAAAAACGTTGTCGTGGTTGCAACGTACGAAGACACACTTGCATGGCTCATACACATACTGAAAGAAGATGCATGCCTCTTGTTTTGCACTTGAGTTAGTGTGCATCGCTTCCACCTACTCGCTGTATTCATAGGGAGGGCAGTGTGTCTGTGTCTGTTTGTATCCTTCGCATCCTCACCTCTCCAGCTGTGTTGAACACAGGTGTAAAGCGGAAGAGGAGTGAGTGTGTGTGTGTGTGTATGTTTGTATGTATGTGTGTGTGCGTGTACGTCTGTCTGCTTGTTGTGTGTGCGTGTACGTCTGTCTGCTTGTGTGTGTGTGCGTGTACGTCTGTCCGCTTGTGTGTGCGTGTATGTCTGTCTGCTTGTGTGTGCGTCTGTTTTACTTTTCATATCTCTAGAGTTTTTTTATGCACACGTTTGAGGTGGAGTGTGCGTGTCCTTATTTCCTTCGTTCCAAATCTCGTGAGCTGCCTTATGCACCCTTGGAGGCGGGTGTGTTTGTATCTGGGTCCGCGACACGAACTGTGAGTGTTGTGCCCAGAACACGCGTACTGATTGTGCTGGTGCGCCACCAGTAGCGAGAGCTAGCCAACAGGTGCGAAGTGCAGGCAGAGAGGCACAGATAACATCCGCACGCATTTGACTGCGCTTGCCGAAGCGTAATTTTGAACGCGAAAATATGTGTCTACCTTATCCTCATGTACGACTCACGGCGTACGCGAACAAATAAGAAAAAAGAACGCCACATGGGCACAGTGGTTGTTCTCTACCGCTTTCGAGGCACCTGCGCCCGTATACTTGCACCGAGATTACGTCTCTGCACACGTATACGTAGTGTACACAGATGCGCTCTCTGCGATATGTGCAGGAGTCTCTGTCACTTTACTCAGTCTATTCAGCTATAGAGGAAGCACAAGGAGGGGCGGTAGCGAGGTGTTGGAGATTTCTCTGTGTTAAAAGTACTCGAAGACAGGATGGGACTTCCTGCGCTTTGTGCAAAAGTTCCTTTCACTCTCTTCTGAGTATGTAGCTATGTAAGAAGCAAGGAAAAGGGCGGTAGCGGTAGCGAAGTAGTGAGGATTTTTCTGCGCTGCGAGTCAGTCCTTGAATGTGCGTCCTGTTAAGGGAAAAGTCCGCGGCTATTTAGTCAGTGTGAGCGAGAAGCACGTGGCAACCTTCACACTACTCCATAAGCTAGAGACGGAGTATGTGCATGAGTAGTGAAGAATTTGTTCGCACCTTCACGTGTCAGCTATGTGCCACACACTCGGAATGAATGTCAGCAAACGATTTTCAGCACAGCCTACGCATCTTCATCGTCACAGTGACAATATATTTGTCAAGTCGGCCAGTTGTATACTTGTAGGCTGTCTGCAGATTCCTGGCATATTCTGCTCAATACAAAGATTCAACTACAGACAAACGTATGCGTGTGGTTTTTTTTTCGCGGTTCCAGCAAACGTTTGACCTACGGAATTCGCGTAGGCCGAGTGCTATGACAGGCATTGAGGATGGTGTTTTTATCAGGAGCTCCCACCAACTGGCGCCCTGCGTCTCGCTGCTCTGCATGTTGAGAAGGCATCTGCAAAACATACACGACTTTTTAAAGTGTCCTGTAGCTTTTCAAACCTCATGTCTGCATGCTGTGGCAATCCCTGGATGCACTTGTGTCGCAGACGCACCGGAATATCTGCCGCATATGCTTTGGCTTCCACGTTTGAACATTATTTTAGGTTAGAGGGGCTAGCAGCACGGAACACCGACACCCCTGCACACACACAGACTCCTACACCAAGACACCCGCGCGCACGTATGCACACAAACACACACACACACATACGTCACGCCAGTGACTGGCTTTTCGGCTTGCTGAGGACCAGCCACTTTGGAGGTTCAGGTGCTATTGTTCCGCCCCCGCTTTACATGCTGTATTATATTTCATCCATAGGAACGGCATGCTACATGGGGACGCGTCGTCATTTGTGCGTGTCACTTTTATTGATTCACAAGCTCTGTGAGCTGAATTGGCATCTGAATCAGATTTCCCTGTACTTGGGGGCATGAAAAGAGCACTGAAATTCTAGTGCAGCCCCACTACTACCTATGCTGGCTCGTGTTCATTGCTCCTACATTCTTCCTTCGGGAGCTGCTGCCACTGGTCCTTCGAATCAAGCTCGTCGCTACATTTCCTAATGCTGGAGCGAGGGACTATGCAAGCGCCGTCTCTATGCCCTCCAGTAGTGCTACTTTATTTGTTTCACTGCTTCTAACTCCGAGGCGTCGCCTAGTGGGACTTTTTCTTTTTCGCGTTCATCGTCTTGCCCTCTCCGGTCACTTCTCATACATTGGGAAGCGATCTTTTGTCGGCTTTGTTGAGACAACTGCATAGACACCACCTACACAGGGGTGAAGACATCAAGGCGTTGAGTTGCTGCTAATACTTCGGAGACGGCGTGGAGTTTCGCTGTAGCCATCTGATAACATTGTGTCTTTCTACCTTAGAGGCTAGATCTACTCTCCAGTGTAGTGAAATCCTGTTGAAAGCAGGCGTATGAAAGATATTAGCGCCTAGATAAAGGAACATTCCTTACTGAAATCCCTTTGTAGCACTTGCCTGTGTCGGTGCCCGTGTTTCCTCCGAGTGAACACTGCTTGGACACATCAGTCGGTGTAAGGCTTAGTTCACTTTCATTTCTCCCTGTCTCCATGAAACTCGAATTCTTTTTTCAACGTGTCCACTATAACAGGGCAGCTAGCCATCACCACATGTAGCCGCGAGCGTAGAAGCGCCACTACCGGGCATAATGCTCTTCTGTTTGCTTGTTGTAGCGAAACATCCCTTATTTTGTATGCTTCTCCTGCTCTTCGAAAAGGCTGAATGCACTTTCTCCTGTTTTCAAACAATGCAGGAAGCGTTTCTAAGCCAGGAAGAGACGGACGCTCCTACGCAATATCACATGTTATTCCGGGGTCACTTTGGCAGCACATTTGCACAGTGTTGTGCGCGCAGAGTACTTCAATTGTCGCGTAAGGGGTGCCTCTACAAATGACTCCGAGGGAGGCGTCTAGATGATAGTCATACATCTGTACCCTTTGAAATTCTGGTGCAGGCGTAGCTGGCCGCATGTAACACAGCGATCGCTGCGCAACACACCAGCCGCATCGCCGTTGTCAAAGGTGCAGCGCGGGAGTAGAGAAGCCTTAATCCCTCTCTGTTGATAAGAGAAAAGGACACAGCAGGTTCTAGTGTCCATGCGCCCGTCTGAAGTGATACACTCGAGGAAGTGTCCGGTGTGGCGTCTTTTTTGCACGAAGTAGTGTTTTACACACTAAGGAGCTGTCTAGGCCCAGACTCGTACACACATTGAGGTGTATACGGATGCACATTAACAAATGTAGGTATGTGTATTCGTCTGTACCAGCAGCAACGCATTCATACAGCTATTTCTTATGGTTCGCCTCAGTACCCGTATGTCATATCTGCCTCGCGATGAACCTGCAGCTTTCTATCAAAAATACGCGCAAATATAATGACGGGCAGTGGCCGCCTTCTCCAACCATCTCTTCTTTTGCGCAGCTACCTCAAACATGTCTGTTGACAGATCTTCTTGCCACGGTTTACGTGGTGCGAAAGCCTTGTCTGAGCAGACGGAGTCACCATGTTTCCTCCTTAAACACGCCGGGTGATTGTATGGAGCCGTGGGACCTTTATACCTTTCTTTGAATCCACAGGGAGTACCGCGTATATATATATATATAACATATATATGCATACACGAGCGCCATTGCAGGTTGCCGCCTACGCACGTGTCCTTGTAGCTCTTCATTACAATCACTCCACTATATGGGGTGGTACATTCTTGGAAATGATCACGTAAGCGAACTGCAACTGTTGAGTGGTCTTTCAGTCCACGCTAAAGACGTGCGAAAGAGGAGGATAGGCGATCATGTATTTGTACCCAGCGCGCTCCGCCCAAATACAGACATTAAGGTTGTGTTGACATCTGCATTCGCGCCGGTACGTGTCTACTCGTGAATGCTTGTTGTTATGTTAAGCCTGTGGTGAGGACGAGAACAAAGGAATCAACACCACCTCTTCTGGAGTTAGCGATTGTTGCAAGGCTGCGACAGCATGTGAGCGGTTGTGCTGCACCACGTAGTCCGATGTTGAACTAACTTCGAAGTATTTCAGCTTCTTTAGAAGCCTTCTCAATCTCTTTCACAGCACTAGTACAGCTTGAACTGCTGCATTTCTCGTGTAGCTGCGTGCTGCTATGCGTTCAAGGTTTTGCTGATTACTGTTGCTGCTGAAATTGATACATCTCTTATAAGCTATGGATCTCGCCACTGCTACATTCTGCATTATCCTTCTTCTGCTCGCAACTCCTGTCCTGTGTAACGATGCTGTGGCTACGATGACTGGTGATCTGTATTCCGACTGGTGTCTCGACCGCCTGATCCTGTGAATATATTTCCTGTGTCGCCACTGCGCCTGTTACGTCTTAAGGTGGTCTTGCATTTGCTGCGGAGACACATTAGAAGACCTTCATATGTGTGTCTGTTTTTCTTGAAGTCCATCTTACTTTTCCTGCTGGACGTAGCTGGCAATACATCTGTGGCGCAAGCCGCAGTAGGTCCGGTCTCTTCTGGGTGCTTTTCGAGCCACTGCTGCTGCGTGGCGGGCGTTGCTATGCTGCTGTCGATGTTTTGAAAAGCGTGCTACAGCAGGAGGTGCGACTCGCTATCGGCTTCAAAGGGATAATACACTATGACTCAGTTGCTAAACCAGACGGCAGCAGGAGGAAAAGGACAGATACTGAAAACATGGGGCGGGAAGACGAGGAAGATCTCTGAGCACGAGCGATGATTCAGGAAATATTCTCAATGAAAAGCGTAAAACGTTCCTTTGTACTGATGCTCGTCACTCCAAACAGGAGCAATGCCAGCAGCAGTCAAGTCCAGATTCACCCCGAATGACTCTGCAGCAACTTCGTCAGCGGCAGCAGTACGTGCCCCTCTCCTTGGACGGTGTGCAGCGTCTGCTAAATGTGTGTTTGCGTAGCTTATCCGTTTCCAGCCGGTTGCTTGTCAGGACAGAGACAGTGATACGAGCGGTAGCGTCAGCAGTAGCAGCCATGCGAAAACCTGCACCACCTCACAAGTCAATCAAAGCAGGCGGAAGGTGGACCTCAGGAGTGAGGTCAGTAACAGCGTCACCCTTTAAAGAAAAGAACGTTGCTGCTACCCCAACATCCAATGCAGGAATGGAGAATTGCTGCGGACACCTCCGTAAGCGAGACTTCAAAAAAGGCGCTAGTATTATTGTTGTAACGGCTGTATCGGCTGCGGTAGCATCCGCAGGAGAACAAGCTGAGATCTTTTACACTAGACACAAAACTGGTTGTTTCCAGTAGCCCTAGAAACACCAGCTGTTGCGCTGCTTTCAGCGTGTACAGCAGACGTCAGATTGCAGCACCACGTACGCATACACACTTATGAGACGACTAACAGTCTGCACTGCGGAGGGGAGAGAAAGGAGCCACACAAGCGGCAGCGAAAGTGTTTTCGCACAGGAGCCGCAAAACTCCTCAGATATGTACTGCACACGGACAAGAGCAACGACAAGAGGTGCGCACTGAAGGAACAAGAAAGTCATAGAGTTATGAAAGCCTCCAGTGATACGGCGTGGCCCATAACAGCACTCGCAGCCGAAGTGTTGGCGGCTGCTTGGGGGAGTAGTGATCCAGGTACCGGGCGTAGCAGCAGCAGGGAAAGAAGAAACAACAGTAGCAAGAAAAGAGAAAGTCCGCAGGAAGAATTGACAGACGTCCGCGAAGAGGTCACAACGGGTAAGGACGGCGAAAGAAGCGAAAGAGGTGTCACCAGGGACGGCTGCCGGCATTGTGGGTGCAAAGGGGCAGAAAAGACCTTCTTCAAGCCCAGCGTGACACAGTCATCGCTCCAGTCAGTCGTAAAGGTGTCTCGGTGCTGCGAGGTCGCCCCTGCTTGGTTTGACCCCTTGTGCTGCCTCGAGGACGAGGATGAGGAGGAGCAGCAGTGTCAACAGAGGATGCCTGAGAAGCAGCTGATGCAGCAGAGGAAACACTCAATTGTTTTCCATATCTGCGGAGGCTGCAGTGGAGGTCAATGCGCTTCGGCGGGTCTAGCAGCAGAGTCGCCAGCAAAAGCAGAGCAGGGGGCTGCATCAACACCGTCAACAACGGCCCTCCTAACAGAGTCTGATGTAGTTACAGCCTCTTCTGTAGAGGGCCTGCTGGGGCAGGAACAGCTTTTGAGGACAAGAAAGGAAGGCACAAGGGTACCGCTGCCGGCACAAGCAGTGGAAGAAAGAACAGCTCTACAAGGCAAGGAGCTTATTGTAGCAGCCTTGTGGGGAGAAACAGCACCACTAGAAGATGATGAGGCAACGACCATCATTAGCAGCTGCTGTGCAAGCAGAAGTAGAACAGGTGTGTACGGCAGCAATCCTCCCTGCGCTGACTTGCGCATTGTACCTCTGGATGAGTCTTTGCCACCGAGTATAGGTGTTTTTCGAGCTGGAGAGACTGTTACTGCTGCGGCTTATACTGCTGGTGCTCCTGTGCTTGGCGCTTTGAGTGAAGGAGGCACTTCGTGTGTGGCTGCTGCTGCAAAAGAAGAAAATGGAGGCAGGCGGAGACGACCAGAACAAAGATTCACAGCATCTCTGTTGGTCGGACTGCTATGCTGCTTAGTCAATACAGTTCTGTACCTTGTAAGCGGGGAAATATCACGTCTACTGCAACAGGAGCAGATGCTGCAGAAGCACACAGTACTGCATGCTGGCGTTCCACCATGTCCATCCGCAGACAACGTTCAACAAGCAGGTATCACAAGCAAAGGTAGTGAGTCTCCTCAGGTGCCGCCGCCATCACAGGCCCCTCGCAGCATTCAGACACAAACAACACGGAAGCACCAGCAGAAGGAAGATCAACAGGGTCAACAACAAGAAAATGAAGAGAAGAGAAAGCAGCAGCAAGGACAGCAGAAGCAGCCGCAGAAAGAAGCCTCTGATGTGACAGGTGGGAAGACCCTTTTCAGGAGGGGGCAAAATGCTTCTCGGGATAGACAAATTGTAGCTGAGGAGAGTCTAGAGAAAAGAAGAACTGCAGGACCTTCTCGTGCACGTACTGCATTCCCTGCGTGCCTTCCTGCAGATGATGCTTCTAGCGGCAGCCGCACAAAAGTTATTCCGCTACATGTACCCTTCTTCTTTTCATGGCTAGCACAAAGCTTTCAAACAGCGTTCCTTTTTTGCGCCTTAGCGGCAATTTCTTCCCGCAGCAAGCGACACCAAGAACAGCAAAAACACCACAGAGAAAGGACAGAAATAGGTTTACAGCTGCAGGAGCTTCACCAGCAAGAAGAGGAGGTAGAAAGCAGTAGCGCTCGGCGCCAGAATATAAGGTTGAAGCGAAAGCAGGATGAGCAAATCGATAATCATCAATTGGAACAGCCTCTACTCGAATCAAATACCTACGCAAAAATTGCCCCGGCGCAATCAGATAAGATCGTAGGCTCGGCTACCTCTTCGTCTTCGTCTGCAAACGTGCAAACTGCCTGGCTGCGTCCGCTACCTACCAGTTGGTGCTGGGATTGTGCTACGTTACCTCCAATAGGTTGGGGAGCTGCAACACCAGCAGCAACAGCAGCAGCAGCGCAAGCTGCCGAACAGGAGGAAACTAGGGAACATCGGCAAGACGCAGAAACGCCGTCCTCTGTGCAGAATGCAGAGTTGTGCATCGCTTGCGAAATTTTTCCGTTCAAACCTGCTGAGACCTCTTCTGCAGCTCTCACGGTGATGTCTACTTCTGGAGAGGATGCAGCAGCCGAAACGGTAGCCGCAGCAGGTGAATTGACAGCTGATGAAGTAACAACACCAGAGCGCATAGTGGTAGTCTCCCCCTCTTCCTCCGTTTCTCACGCGCGTGCACGAAAGGGAGTGTCAGCAACAGCAGACGCCATGTATTGGCGGTACATAGCAAATTCGACAGTAAATTATCACGCAGCAGCAGCAGCATCACAGCAGCAGAGAGCGGGTCAGAGCTCCGCGGTGGACACTGCAGAAGGTGTAGTCGACAGCTCCGCTGCCTCTGCTGCCTCAGTTGGCGGTTGCTTCTCTTGTTGCCGATGGTTCCTACCACACCGCGTAGCGGTAGCTTTCCTAGAGAGTGACCTTTGGAAAGCTTCATCACCTTTGACACCTCACGCCAACGTGTATTCCCGTACAATCTCTGATGTGCAGCGGGGAGAGCAGGAGCCGCAATCATTTCAGGGAGAGAGGCCGGCGCTGCAGGAGCGGGATCGTCAGGAAGATAAGGAGGAAGAACCACTGGTCGGCATGAGGACTCTGAAAATAGCGAAGCGCTGTATTTGCGAGAACAAAGTCATCTCTCTGCTGCGGTGGTTTGTGGAAGAGGAGCTGCGTTATGTAAGCTTCCAGCTGCTGCTACGGGCGTGCTTTTTTTTATGTATGCTGTCGCTTGTGCAAGCATGGGCCTGGACCCTTGCTATTGGTAAAGATGGGATGAGTGTAGGTAGTGTCACTGCTATTTTTAATGTAAACCCTTTATTCGTACTCATATTTGCGGCTGTAGTACCCGGTGGAGAAGAGGACAAAATTAGAAGACCGGCAATTCGAGATCACAACAAGAATTCTAGGAAGAGCGGTATGCAAGAGGAGCAGCAGCACCACCATCACCACCAGCAATACCAAGATGAAGAGGTACTGCAGCAGGGTAATTTAACGATGCTAAGAAGGCCTTACTTGCAGCAACAGCAGCAGCATCAGCGCCAACAGCAGCAGCAGCAGCAACAGCAAGTGGTCCTCGACGACTCTCGTGAAGTTCAAAGCTGCAGTCTGTTGCTTCAAAGAAATTTGTACGCTGGTCAGCAGCAACAAGAGGAAGAGCAGCACCAGCACGACGAGCAGCAAACTTTGCAACGGCAGCAGCAGCGACATTTGGGGTCGGAAGCACGTGAAGCGCAGGAGCTACAAGACCCCGCAAGACAGCGACAGCAGACGGATGAGCTTCCAGAGCATGGTGGTCTGCAGTCTCCTCACATCCAGACGGAGGAGCAGCCAGAGGACCAGAAAACACAGCATGCTGTAAAGACTCTAGAGGTTGTTATGGCGGAAGCAAAAGTGACTGCGGAAAACAGGAAACAGAACAGAGAAAGCGAGCTGTGTGTGCAGGACTGCATACAGCAGATTGTAGCAGTATTTCTTGGGCTCGTGGGTATTGCTTTGATTGCTTATCACAATGAAGGGGAACCTTGTTCTCCTGGTGGAGTAGCGTTGGCGGTGCTGGCTGCCGTTGCTGCAGCTCTCTATGAAGTACTGTACAAGAGCTGGTTGCTTGGAGGTCGGTCCGATCAGCCGTTGTCTTTTGTCTTTTTGACTGTTGGAGTAATGGGGTGTATGACATTTAGTTTTCTATGGTGTCCAGTTGTGCTGTTGCATGCTGCGGGACTCGAAATGTTTCCCTCTGAGTTACCTCCGCTGCCTTTGCTGCTGCTGTTGCTTTTGGTCTGCTGCTGCCAGGCTCTACACTCGCTGCTGTTGCAACTGTCTCTGCTCCTACTGCCCTCGCCGTTGCTTGTGGCACTGTGGTCTCTGCTGTCGCTGCCTGCAGCAGCTGCTAGTGATTGGCTAGCTGGTTCAGGAGGCGGCGTGGGGGGCTCCGGCGCTGCATTTGTTGCTACTGCGTTGCTTCTCGCCGCTGTGCGTGAGTGGGGTGTCGACGGCAGCACAACAAATATCAGCAGCATCACCAGCACGACCACGAGCAGCGGCAAACAAAAGTCGTGCACTTCAGAAGAGATATGTATAGGCCGAGCCCGACAACCAGAACATATGGAGATAGAAGTCCACCCAGACAGCTCTTGCGGCTTCGCGGAAGGCGCAGAGGTAACTGCGCAAGGTCACCGAAATGGGGGAGGAAATGCAGCAGCAGTGCTGAGGGAGCAAATTGCTGCGAAGCCGACGGCGCAGTGGAGAGAAAGGGACTGTCACTATCCTGCGGACGCAGCTCTGTGTTATGCTGCAGCAGAAGCAGCAGCCGAAACGAAGGTGACAGCAGCGGGTACAGCAGGGAGGAATGAAGGAGGACGGCACCAGCAGCAGGACGAAAAAAAGGCACCGATTGACAAAGAAAAGCAGTTACAGCAACAGACTGGACAGATGCAGCGGGAGGGCATAGCGCACAGGCAACTTGAGCGAGGGTTCGTAGGCGACGCGCAGCAAGTGCCGAGGCCTCAATCAGAGCCGTGGACGCAGTCTAGGATACAGATAGAGGAAGCGGAGGATACTGACGCAGAGCTACGAGAGTTGTTATGTTGCGGTCGCGGTGACGTTGCTACGAGAGCTGGTGGGTGCCCTGGAAGGAGACTCTTTTTTTTTTCGTAGGGGCGGCCCGTGTAGTTCCACAGTACTAGCAAATGTACACAGACTGAAAAGCACTCGAGTGATCTCAGCTGCGCACCGTGCGCCAGGATAGTTGACGCGACCTGCAACAGCGAAGACTGCGGGCTTACTCATTTCTTCGCAAAATGAAGCACTGACATACGGACGTTTCACTAGAAATGCCGAGCGTCCTTCCTTCCTAAAAGTCTCCGCGCGTTCTCGCCTCTTGTGTATATGTGTGGATGGTCAAACAGACGCACGACGGCTGCAGGACATTTGACGGATTATAAGAAGGCATATGTAAATGTGCATATATATGTATATATGTATATATATATATTATATATATATATGCGGCGGCGTCTCCCTCTGACTGTGTGAGATTCGTTGGGTGCAAAAAACACCTGAGCTGTGTCCACATGAGCAGCATGCCAGTACGCGCATTCGCCCACACATTCTCATCATTTTGGACTAATTAGAACGCTCCAAAAAGTCTTGATAGTTGGGAAGTGCGGATGGAGCATTTAATTTGCGTCGCCAACTAGCGGCACCCTGCAAACTGCTCCAGAGGTCCTTATCAATTCTTAACAAGATCTAAAAGTATGAAACATGAGCGACTCGGGATCCTGCGGAAGTGTTCAGGTGTGTGTGAACGCGTCTCTCATGTAGCTCTCCCACTGTCGCTGCTTTAGTGCGACTGTTGCCTTTTGATTGTCTGTTCTCTTTGTAGTCTGCAGAACGTATCACCGCCCCAGAGAGCATACGCACAAGCTTCCGTATGCTGTACGCGTCTGCCATGTGGAGTGGCTGGATATGTCTGCCGCGAAGGGGTGCTGTGGTTTGTCTGCTGCTAAAGGGTGGTTTGGCGTGTGATGATGAGTTTAGCCTATGGATGCTCCCGTCTGCGTAGCAGACAGCTCTATCACCATAGAGAGTTTACTACTAAATATGTCATAGCAAGTAGGTGCCTGAGGTCCACCTGCTGGTTATCTAGTGTACTTTTGTAGCCTTTGATTGCACCATTATGCAGTGAAAGCCTGTATTTTACTACTGCGACTAATCTTCGTGTTGGAATGGCTCATATGCAGGCATTCTAACGGGGCTCTTTTATAGCAAGGAGCACACAACAATTCGTGCGAGTTCTCAAACCATGTTTCGTGTGCCAGCCATATAGCAAAGCACTATGCACTCTACAAGAATGATCTACGGTTCCTTACGTGCACGATGGTCCCTTCTTGAAAAGGTGAGCTCCGCCTCAACGAAAAAGTAGGCATCCGTACACGCAGGAAAATACTGCCATTCGATGAGGTGCCTTACAAAATGTAGACACATACGTGCTAGTACCCCTGTAGGTTGGAGCACGCCTTCCTCGGCTCATTCTTACGTCTCTTTCACAAGAACATGCCTTGCCCTGGCACTAGAAATGCAAGTGAACAGCACAGATCAGGACGGAGTGCCGACCTAAAGATATTTTCTTTTAGAGGCACTACCGTCCCGTGAGAAATCTTCTTCTCCTTCTCTCCGCCTTCTGTACTCTCCTGCACATTCATGCATACATGTGGTGCCGCCGAGTGGAAGCACAGGAACAAATATGTCGACTGCGTGTTCCTTCCACACGTAGTGGTGGTAGGAGTGGCAGTAATCGACTACGTAGCCCATGCGTCTCCACATGCAGTGCCTCTGTGGCCTTCTGTACAAGCACATGACTTACATGGTGCCAGATCGAACACAGATATCCGTAGTGGCTTATGCGACGCGAACAGCCAGGGACTGTGCTCTCCCAAAACACAAGCTTCTCGAGTGTTACGCGTCCTCTAGGCTGTGTCATTGTGGGAAAGGTAGTGCGTCGTGTTGACCCTCTACTCTTGTTCTCTCCCTGCACACAGAGCATGTCAGCCCGGAATCCAGCACAACGCGGACTGAGCGCCTCTCCGTGTACACATGTGTAGGGAATATAAACATATGAAAATCTTAGGTGATACCGCTTGTAAGTGTACATGTATATAGCCCTCCTGTTGATATCTCCCCAGGCGCTTCTTTCCCACGGTGTCCAAGCCCCTCGATGGTAGACGTGTATCGTTCAGCAAAAGATGTCAGCTGGGGAGCCACACGCCCTCTTGCGTATGTTCAGTAAATGGTTCCTGCTGCAGAGCACTCTACACCGGCAGTGTGAGTCTACAGCAAATTCGTGTGCAAGTCCGGTAACGCTGACGGGCAGCGTGCATCAGGTGCGCACAAGTCAAGACTGGAGATCTAGATGCGATCACAGCGGCAAAAACCCGCGCAACTCGCCAGAACTGACGAAAAATCACTCCTCCACCATGCAATGCGACATAAGAGAGGTTTTTCCTACCTGACGGAATCATATGTGTGTACACATAAGAAGTCTTATGGGCAACCCGCGCAATTCGCCAGAACTGACGAAAAATCACTCCTCCACCATGCAATGCGACATAAGAGAGGTTTTTCCTACCTGACGGAATCATATGGGTGTACACATAAGAAGTCTTATGGGCAAAATCGAACGCTTTATGTGTGTAACGGAAAATTTGGAAAGATGGCGAAAGCAAAGTTGGAGACCCTCCAGGGAAATCGAAGAATAAATCTAGGAAGAATAGCCCAGGTAGTCCGAGTCCCGACATTCAGCAGGATACAGCGCAGGCTCTCCGTAAGAAGCACGAGCGAGTCGACACGACCATCGTGATACATGGAGCACACATAGAGGTCCCGCGGGTTGACGTGTCGGGATACTTCGACGAGATCGCGCAACGCGCCTAAGGTCGCTGGTAACCGTCCTACTTAGGGGTAAGCGATGCATCGATGTCGTAATCGTAGCTGATGTGTACACGGTGTCGAGAGATAAGAAGCAGACGGGCGCAGTCTGTCACAAAAGATTCGACTCGCAGGTTATCATCTCCCCTATAGGCTCTCAGAGAGACGCTCGACTGAGAAGCATACAAAACTATTCGGAAAGAAAGCACCCAGTGCAGACGCAGCGAAAAATTGCGGTTGCGTGGCTGTGGTACTACTTTGTAAGTGGGCTAGTACGAAAGAAAGCTCCGGAGGTGCTGTATGGACATGCTGTCGCGAAATATTGCTTTTCAGACGCTGATTTCACTGAGCAAAAACAGATAAAGGCTATTCAAGCGTAAATAGGTCTACTGTGTGCTCTGTGTGCTTCTAATACTCGAGTCGGCGACCACTGCTACAGCGCACGTCCCGTAGAGGAGGAATGACGCGTTCGTATTGATGTTCCTCAAAGAGTCATACTGTACAGGATGATATGTAATGTATGAGCCCAGATCGACTCGAGATCAGCAGGAAATCAAGACCCCTGCCAGTGAACCACGCCTATACCGGTAGTAACAAGGCAACGTGTGAGCGTTAGAAGATAGCCACCCGCGAGTGCACGGACACACATTCAGCTCGCGCCGGTTACACGTTGCAGGCTCAGTGCCAGAAAAATAAGCATGCTGGATCGAGAGGAAGAGAGGGTTCTGCACTTAAGACGGAGCATGATACGGACATCAGGTCTGCGCGTGTAGACTGTGCGAAGCTCAAAATAACATTAGTCACCAATGGGCCGCAGTTATGAGCCATTGGGGCAGAAAGTTCACGAATTTCCGGCAAAGTGAAAAGCGCTGTCTAGTGATTCCTTCAGCAAGGACTGCAAGGTATTTCCATGACGGAACCGTTTACCAACATTACTTGAGAGCACCCACAAAGTAGACATATCATCAGAGCAAGCGCCACTGCTCCTTTGTGTGCGGTGATCCAGTGGTGAGAGCTTCGGTACAAAAGTGCCAAGGTGTATGAGATGGATCTCTTCGCCTTTGCTGCTGTCGGAGACCTAACAATAGCCCCAACGTACTAGATTAGCAAGCGTTTGGCTGTTGCAGGGGTGTAAACACGGGATGGAGCGTAAACGTCAGCACGGCTATCTTCGATACGCCTGCGGCCCGAAGGTTTTCTTGAGATCGTATGACTTCCTATCAGTCGTTTGTGTGTTGAAGGAGCTCACAGTCCAAGAAATGATCTGCCTGATACCTGCGCTCTTACAGACTACGCTCGTTTATCCGTGGCTTCTTAGTGATGTGCTATTATGTGCTAGCATCACCTATGTTCATGACATCGACAGTACATCATCGACCGTAGGATTTATATTGATGCACTGCTCCGTGTCCACGCCCGGGAAGCGAGCTCGGAACGCGACATCGGGCGCTCGCCTATTTGCCGCGACGTTGAAGGGAACTTTTGGTTCAAAAGTGGGAAGATGTGTGTCGTTACATTCTTCGCCTTTGCCGCCGTAGAGGACTTCGCAAGCGCCCTCACTTGCTCTTAGCACAGTGTGCAGCGGCGTTCCGCATACAAGAAGATGCGGTCAGTCGTTGTAAGGGCTGTAATACTGGACAGAGTGTACATACAGGGAAACTCAGTCGTTGCGCGTAAGACGGTCCGCATGTGCTCTCGAATCACTGTGATTCTTTAGCAGTCGTGTCTCTCTGAGAAAAGAATCACTCTGATTTTTTAGCAGTCGTGTCCCTTTGAGAAAGCTTTTCTGTGGCTGCCACGTACCATCTCACAAGATACGCAGATTTTTCCCCGGATTTTTCCCCGGCTTCTCGTGAGGGCGTACACATCAGCGCTATCCACGTAATCGACAATGCAACACCGACACGGGAATCTAGGTAGCTATGGCCCTCTCGTCCACTCCAGACCAACCGGTTCAGAGAGCGGAGAACGGCACTCGATCGTGTGCGAGGATTTTTACGGGGTCTCCCCCACTCTGTTGGTGCGCAGATGTGAGTCATGAAATGTTGATGTTGTGCTGCTGTAGCAGAATTCGCAGTGTGTGGCCGCCGTTCATATGCAGGAAAACGCGATCTGCCGCTGGCAGGGCTGTAGCACCTGGATGAAGTGTGAAGCCAGCTAGACACCGGTGGTTGCGCCTGCGGTTCCTCGGACTTTGAAGAAATGGATTATGGCTATTTCGTCAGTCTGTGTTTCTGACAGAGCGTACAGTCCAAAGATATGTCTACTGTAGACTACGCTCTCTTCTTCGTGGTTACTCAGCAAAGCGTACTCATCAGCGTTTTCTATAGATATTAGCCTATCTGAGGACTCCTCAAGCGGTCCTTGTCGACGCCAGGCAAACGCGCTCGGAACGAGGCTCCCGGCGCTTGCTGGTTTGCAATCGCTTCGGAGTGCACAGTCCGTTTCAGATGGGCCAGCGTATGCGCCTTGACCGCTGCCCGCGTTTCCCGGTGCAGCGGACTGCGCTGCATCCCTCAGTAACGCCGCGTGCGGCTGTAGTCCGCTGCCTGCTAGAACGGAGTCCATTTTTGGAAGGGCTGAGCCGAGCGCAATGCGAATCCACCAACATTTTATGTGGCATCGACACTGCAACACTGACCTGATATGCTGAATCGCTGCAGCCCTGCTTATCATGAGAAGGAAAACGGTCTCCCAACGCGAGTTCGAGCGCTCACTCCTTATGCGTGACCTCCGGGTGAATTACCCAGTTTGAAACTCTGAGCCGCGTACCGTTAACATTTCTATTATTGCAGCTGTGACAGACTTCTTAGTAGTCCTGGCTTACACCATCAGCACAGGATGCGACCGTGTTCCGAGCGTCGGGAAGGCGTGGCCGCTTATTGCCAGGGATATGGAACGGGATAGGCTAAAACTCCCTGCAAGGCTTATTCCGTACAAAGGCGGCAATATAACGTGGATCATGTCCGACTAGAAACAGATATACCCAATCATAGTATTCACTGGGGCCAACTACCAGAACGTGAACGGTTTCACGCAATCAGAAAAGCGCTAAGGAAGCCTGTCGTGCACGCGGCCGCCACGTCCTGAGTTTGGGTCTTCCAGGTCATTTGAGGCCGCCATGTAACGGCGATATAAAAGAGTCGGTTCCAAAGAAGCTCTTTCAATAAAGAATGAAGGCGCTGATGTGCTCTGAATGAGCGATGATGGCCTCGTCCGAATTGACCACGGGTGCGCCTGTCGGCGAGGGTCACGAATTGAATATCCAAATGTGTTAAGCCTCTACGCAGGAGACAGCTGCTGAAGATACCAGCAGCACAGCATGTAGAGATTGAGGGTTTTTCGAGAGCTCTCACGCAGTATAAACAAGGAGTCTAGAGCTGCCTCCCCGTTTGTCCAGGCCGCCATCACCCCCCAAAAAACTGCCTAAAATGCTAATTGCAGTTTTGCATCCGAATGCTCTCAACTGTGCCAGCTTACGGCAGAGCATCCACCTCAAGCGTAGCTTACTGTATGTGTGAAAAGCGGAAGCGAATGTGATCGCGAAAAAGACCTAGCTGGCAAAAGATTCGCTTGTTATTTGTATATTCGCGCTCTCGCACGAGCCGGCTCCATATAACGCCCCTCCTCGTGCAGATTGCCAGTGGAACATTGCTACGCGGCAAGTGCTCCATCTGTCCGGAAATGAAATACGCGCCGTGTTGGCCCTGCAAAATTTCGTGTCTTGTGTGCTAATCCCTGTACATGGGGGGCGTCGCTGCGCTGCAGTAGTTTTCTAGAGCACCTAGGCAAGCAACGACAGGCGAGAGATCGATGTCGGACTCGCAGCCGCGCCTGATTTTGGTCTCATGTGGATGCTTATGTGTAAAGAGAGGCCGACAGGAGACAAGTGCATAGTGTGTATGTATGCTGAGGGTGATGTGTGAACAATAAGTGCACACTTACACGTAATCTACACAAGCACATAGACGTAATCTTATATAAGGGACGTATGTAAGATGTGTGTGCACACACACATATGATTCACACAGGTTCCATTATATATTAGTACATAACAGATGTGTATGTATACTTCGAAAGCACGTATACAGGAGAAGTGCACTCTGCCCAATGCTAGTCCCGAACATACTATACAGTAGGCTAAAACAATCATTAACACAGAAGCAGAAGTAGGTGTCGTATCGAGTATGAAGACTGGCCATGGTCTACGACACCTGTATACACGCAATGAGTGAAAGCTGCATTAGAGTTGGAGCACACCTGCTCAGAAAGAACAATGGTACAACTGCGTGAGTAACACATACAAGAGCGATGCCACCTGGATGGCTGGTGTCTTGCTTTGAAAGAAAGAAACACTTCAAGAAGCGCAATGTGTGAGCTCCACGCGTTTCCCACTACTGTAACCGAGCAGAAAACTATTAGCCGCATTGAAGAGTGTTGCAGCTGACATTGTCACCTCACAGGTCGTAAACTTGTTCTTTGCACGTACAAGAGTAACTTTATTGTGGCCCCCATCGTCGATGCGTAACGGGGAACGGCACGACATATGCGTACATGCCAAGCACATTTGAACTAATGAGCTCGATAGTTCGACCGGTGTCTGGATAAGCGTGCAAACGGGAAAAGCAGAGAACACGCAGGATCGAACAGACCGTGCATATCTCACCGCTTGTATTCGCCTCCACATGGTTGAGTGTAGCTTCACGGACGCCCAGACCTACATACTGGCACAAGTCATAGGCGAAGACTGTGGGAATGTCCACTACAGGGTGCTGTGTCGCAAGGGTCTACCCGATGTGAACGGATACTATCGACGAGGTTCGTATAGTATGGTTCTACGCTACGTATAAAAAATGTGTAAAAGGACGAAGACGATCTTCCAGACTGAGTCACACAGCGTCGGTAGCCGCCCCCACAGGTCTTTACACTACTGATACCCATCTATGTGTGGGATAACGGGGCCTCTTCACATCGTTAACATAGTAGCTTTGTCATCGGTAGCTACCTTTACTGACACATGGAGCGCAGAGCTGTGCTGCATACCAAGGCGACAGAACACAAGGGGAAGGCAATATGAAAAACAATGAGCAGTCACGTACATACGTACAGTCCTGTATACACATAGAACAACGTAAATACCTAGTCATGAGCCTATGGAAGTATCTGTGTACTTGCGAGAGTGTTGCTATAACCCCATAGGAACACTTAAAGAATCGTAAGCTGATAGAAGTACGATACACGCAGGAAGTCAAGTCTCCTGTTGACACATATCCGAGCAAGCTGGCAACGCACACGCACCTCATGCGCAGAAGTTCAGGTTAACGAGTACTTGTGCGCGTGAGTGTATACATGCGTGCATACCGCACATGGAGCATCACATGCATAACACCTCCATTTTCCGTTCACCACGTGTGTGTGAGGATGCTGTCGCAAGCGAGAAACGTACACATGACTACCTCGGTTTTCATTCACCAATTGTGTGCTTGTGGATGTTATCGCACGGGACAAACGTGCACTTGACTATCTCGCAGGTCGTTTCAGGCGTACTTCATGGTGTTGAATGCGCCCACATGCACTCAGACTGCGTGTGTCTTACCTTGTTTGGACGCTACAGCAACGCATGTGTGTTCACGGTGCTTCTCAGTGCTACTAATGAGTATTAGTTGTTTAAAGAGATATATATATTCAAGAGCGGTCCCTTTCAGGTAAGTAGCCTAGCGCCAGCCTAGTTCTAGAGCCACAGACAGCGTGTGTCTTATCTTGTTTGGACGCTACAGCAACGGATGTGTGTTCACGGTGCTTCTCAGTGCTACTGATGAGTAATAGTTGTTTAAAGAGTTATATACATTCAAAAGCGATCTTTTTCAGGTAAGTAGCCTACCGCCAGCCTAGTGCCACAGCCACACGGGACTTTATAGGCGAAGCTGCAATAAGTGAGAGAGGAACTACTCCGCGGTGCGGCAGCAGTACATCTACCAGTTGCAGCAGAGGGAGTTGCAGGGATGGGAGCAATGGGAGAAACGACGTAAGGCAGCACAGGACCGCCAGCCAAATACAGAACCGCTCTTCGGGCTTCTGATACGGAGAAGCACCATTAACACACGTCCATACGCATACACATGTATACATTTGTCGTGTGTATACATACGTTTACGTTCGGCAACTATATACGTATGTATGCGTGTGTCCAAATGTGCATGTATGTATCAGTGCACGAATGGAAGTCTCTTTGGATATATTACTAGCGAAAGCATGCACTGAAATCATGTCTGCTATCGCAGTCGTTCTACAGTGATTTGAGATACACAGTGCAACGAGCAGCTAAGAAATGCTTGTGCCGCTGGAGAAACGTGTAGTTGCACGACTAGTACACTCTCAAAGACTGTAGGTCAACGGAGCCGCAAGCCCGATTCATCTTCGTTGTCGGCGACGTTGTTATCGGACAGCCGGGCAGATACCGTGTAGCACGGGCACATGCAAACTCAATATGCTTGTACGCTCAAGGACGCGTGATTCTCAACTGCTACACTTAGTCAACACATGCACACCCATACATACACCTGTATACACTTGCACACACACTCACACAAAGAAACGCCTGTGTAGACAGATATGTTCATTACGGTGGGTACTGCCGTGAATGTATAGTCAAATGAAGGGGTGTTCTTTGGATTTTGCTGCACGTGAGCACGTCAAGTGGTCAAAAGAAGAGACTCGTAGAGGATGTGTCCAAGCTTATGATTAGGTAGAGAGGATATAAACGTACTTTCTTGTCCAGGCTTATGATTGGATAGGATATAAACGTACTTTCTCGTGTATAAAGAGCCTCGCACGTAGTCGGTCGTGTCGCACGTATATTCGTTTGGCTCCTTTGCGTGACTAGCCCGAGCATCTTCTCGATTACTTAGGAAAAATATACATATGTTTACTGTTAGCGCCCGTGTTACTCAGCACTGTCAATGTAGGTGTTTATCATTAACGCGAATGCTAGCTTCTACCATGGGCAGGTGCAGAGCTGTTGTCTGTATATATTCTGCGACGAATTCCGGCAAGCAGCAAAACTGTCTTTCCAAATGTAGTCGCTCATCTCTCTTAGACGTATGAGGCGCTTCACTGTTCCACACATGGGCCCATAGCAGCAAGTGCAGGAGCGCCAAAGCAGCAGCAAAAGCAGCCCATCAACCGTGTGGCCATCAGCAACAGCAGCAGGACTTACCAAAGCGGCTTCAGCAACAAGAGTCGCGTTTTACGTACAGCGACAGCGGCGATAGCAGCGGTAACGTTTACAGAAAAAGGCCTTCAACAATGTGTTGAAGAGAAGCAACAGCGGCAGCAGCACCAGTAAAAGCTACAGTAGCATCAGCAGCACGAGTTATTGTAGCACCACCAGCAGCAAAGGCCAGAGTAGTAGTATCAGCAGCAAAATCAGCCCACCAAAGTGTAACCACTAGCACCAGCAGCAAAAGCGATTGTAGGAATAAGGGTAACAAGAGGCATAGTAATTGGAGAATAGTAGCGGGAGTGTTGGTAGTAGCATTAGCCGCAGGACTCAGAGTAGTTCGCACAGCCGCAGGAGTGTTAGTAGCAGCGCAGCAGGAGTTTCACTCGTACTAGCATTCCCGAGTACACAGGAACACCACCAGCCGAAGTAACAGGAGCACAAGCACTATTTGCACCAGTGGGTCGAGAGATGGCAGCGCCAGGAGCACGAGCGTTCCAGTATACAAGCAGCATCAGCAGGGAGATTGAGTGCAGTAGCAGCATGGCAACTACTCCACCAGCAGCATCAGGAGTACCAGCGTCACCAACAAGAGCTGTTTGCCAAGAATGAAACTAAAAGCAGCAGATTCGTCATTCCCAGCAGATGAGGAGGTAGTAGAAGTATCAGCAGCGTAAGTGGAAGGGACAGCAACAGAAAATTTCTCATTGCACCAGCCGCAGCAGCAGGGAGGTGGGTTTGTACTAACATCAGCAGCTAAGACGGAAGCTACAGCAGCAGGAGTGGTACTCCGCCAGCAGCAGCAGAAGCAGCATCAGCAGTTGAAGAGCTGAAGCAGACGCTTGGGCAAAAGTAGCAGAAGCCGTAGTGGTTCAGACGGTTCCACTAGGCCTCCGAGAATCTCTTACGTTGCTGGCAGCAACACTATACCATCCTCGTGAATCGCTCTAGCAGCACCAATATACCGTCCCTGCTAACAGGTATGTGGAATGAATTCTCTGTCGAATATCTCTGTTTGACCGACCGCTGGTCGAGTGACAAGAAGCACACTCACACTAATCAGACCTACGTAAGTATACCTCTTTACCAAGAGGGCTTGCTGGTCGAGTAACAATAAGCACACACACACTAACGAGGCCGATACAGATATATCTTTTCACCACGAGGGCTTGCTCCCGTGACATACACATATATCGAGAGATAAACGTGTACGTGCATGTTTTTTCTACAAATCTGCTACACGTATATAGATTTCTTAAAAGCGCACCTGAATATATATAAGGACATCTCCTCCACGCACCTCCCGTCTTCATTCCTGTATTGAGTTCGGTTGTGTGTGTGTGTGTGTGTGTGTGTGTGTTTGCAGCGGAATATATATAAATGATGCATCTCTTCAATGCAAAGTGCCATACATAGACATACAAACGTATTCGCGTCTGTACAGTCGAAAGCAGTACCAGTACGCGTATGAAAGCGTACTGTTATGTGCATATATGTTAGATGTCTTAGTGCTATGCTGTCTCCTCGGCGTTTCTGACGCGGGTCGACGCTCTTCCCCGCCCACGGCGACCGACTTCCTTTCTATCTCTTACTTTCCAGATGTCTTTGCTCTGACTCCCGTCAAGCCGCTTCTAAATGTTGGCTTTCATAGAAGTGCATGTAAACATTCAATATTTGTTGACCTTGTGAGCACCATCATTAAATGCACGCCCCTGCCACGCCACCTACTGATAACGCGTTCGAGAGCCACGCCACACAGAACAGCAGCAACAGCAGCAACAGTAGCAGCACAGCAACAGGAGCAGCACAACAACAGCAGCAGCAGCAGCAGCAACAGCAGCAGCAGCAACAGCAGCAGTAGTAGTAGCAGCAGCAAAAGGAACAGCAACAGTAACAGCAACAACAGCAGCCACAATAGCAGCAGCAGCAGCAGCAATACAAGGGCAGCAGCAGCAGCAACAGCACGGCAGCTCAGCAGCAGCACTACAAGCTGCGGGAACAGCAAAGAAGCGTGAACTCATCAGCCCAAAAAAAAACTAAAATTTCACTATTCTACGCGAGGAAAAGTGAAATCTCATAATACTGTGTGTCTTCGTGAGAGGATGCATCCCACAGACATTCCTTCGCCTGAGAGTCCACCTAGCCTTTAACGACTCTTATACTTGTGCAACGGCTGAAAGAAAGCTGCGGAGTTTCCATCCTCTTTCTTCCGTGTGTGCACGCCGACTTCTGTGCTGCTCCTCCTCCTCTCTCTCTTTCGTTCTTCGCATCCATCGGTTGCTGCTGCTACCGGGTGCTGCCTTCCTCTCCTGGCGGGGTGACGAAGGAGCGAGAAGACATACCCCGCTCGCACTCGGTCAACCGCCATGCAACTCGGGCGATGTTTCTCGTTAGACTGGATGCTCTTGGAGATTTTTCAAGTATCTAATGGAAAAGAAACTCCAGAGTACGCTGCTTCTGATATGACAAGGAATGTCTCGCTGCATAGCAGACAGTAACGCCAGTTTTACGTATGAACAACATACTGCCACCCGCGCGGTAGCCGCTTGTGGTGGGAGGGAGGAGACTCTCTCTTACCCGTAAATTAAAAATGGACGTTCTCCTTTTACTCTGCGTAAAAAATGGAATCTACGCCTGTATGTCAAAACTACATATAATTCCTTTGAATCATGGCGCCACCTGAAGGCAATTCACTGTCTGCTTCTGCGTTGGCGGGCACCGCTCTCTCTCTCTCACCCCCTTTTCCGCTTATGTCTTCGAAGATGACACTCTCTGTATTTTCAACCCTAAACGCACTCATCATCTGCCCATATAACGAAGAAAATAAGTCTTGGTGTGTGACAGGCTGTTGTATACATACGTACGTACATATCTGCATACATACTTAACTATGTACATTGATACATACATATACATTAGCATATCCATACAAACAAACATGCGTACGTGCTTAGATAAGTCTTTATGTTTCTTTACGTGTGAGTGTCTGCCTTCTGTCTACGTATAAATCTCACTTTCTGCCTTCCTGCTCACGTACTCTACACACTTTCGCCTCCACATTAGAATATACGTACATACATATATACATAATACATACGTGCATACACGTATACATACATATGCACGTTTACACTTGTAGCCCTACACATATGTATATATATAGATATGTATATATACATGTATTCATGTATACATATATATATTATATATAAATATGTACAAATATACACATGTGCATGTTCATACATACATACAAACTGGTCTATAAACCACATTTATACATCTGGCTAGATTATGTCGATAGCGGGGTTCCTCTCTCTGTATATATATACGTATATATATATATATATACATATGTACATATACATACATACATACAAATAGAAGCTCATGTTATATGTATACATTTGGTTAGACCGTGCTAAAAGCGGGTTCTCTTCTTGAAGTACGCTACTCGCGTTTTCTGAGATGAACTCTTACACACGCTGCGGCGGCCTGCGGCGCGTTGTAATATCATACGCAGGAGCACCCCACAGCCAGCAGCAGCTGGACGTGCTCTAAGCACGACCACAGCACATCAGCTATCCCCCTATACAGCAGCGTACCCCGCAGCAGTTTGATGGCAGCAACGTAGTAGTAACTTGAGTAGTAATGTAAGTGCACTATTAGTATTAGCCTCCCGGTGTAGTATAGTGTCCGGTAAAAAGTGTTTGAGATCTTACCTACATTAGAAGCAGAGTGGTACTATCTTATATATATATATATTTTGACTGACACATTCTATTAGCATTAGTGATACTATTATTAGCAGCAAAGTGATAGTTTCTCCAGTATACATATTTAAACTGGAAACACACTTTCAGTATCACTGATATTGCTATTATCAGCAGAATAAAACTCCCTCCAATATATATATATATATATGTATATATATGTGCCTATTGGAAAATATTATCATTTTCCAGCTCCCGCACAGTCGTATTATGTGGGGTGGTGGTGGTAATCATGGTATATGTATCAAGAGCAGTATATACAATGCATACATGCGCACATATATATACGTATATATTATCTATACGTACATAATATATATATGTATGCATATATGTACATATGTATATATATGCAAATATAATGTGTACATGTATCTGTGATGTGAAAGAATGTATGAGAAGACACTTCCAAGGTTATTGTCTCCAGAAACAACAGCTGCTGATTGTTTTTGCAACGACCTCGCCAGTCGCAGGAAATTCGTAAGGTCGATTCACTCTCACACACACACACACATACTACAGTTTGTACCGCCGCCATCTCTGTGTGACAAAAAAAGACAGCAACCGCTCCTCCCATGCGAACGTCAGTAGCTGCTAGTACTCCTGTTGCAACAGGCATTTGAATTGTCAACAGGACCAGCAGCATAAGCAGTCGCAGCAGCCGGAGGAAAAGCAGCACAAGCAGCCGCAGCAGCAGCACAAGCAGCAGGTGGAGGAGCGTAAGCGTAAGCAGGGGTAGGAGCAGCAGCAACAGTACTGGCGTACCAGCAGGAACCGCAGCAGTAATAGCAGCAACCGGACAGGTGGAGCAGCAGCAGCAGATATAGTCACTGTGTGCTGCAGCCCATCGTGTTGGCGTACGGACTGAACATGTGTATACATGTGAAGAGAGGGTCTTCGTGCATGCGCCTAAGGCAGTTGTTTCTCCTTTCAAGACTCCTGCAGCAGCACTCGCAGCAACAGCACTAGGAGCGATAGAGGCAGCAGCGACAGCAGCAGCAGCACAGCTGCAGCGACACCAACAGCATGAGTATCATAATTATTATCAGCAGTAGCAACAAAAAAAGTGTTAGCACGACGGGCAGCAGCAGTAGCAGCATTAGTGTTAACAGGCGATGAGAAGCCACTCTTTCTATCTAATAAGTGCGGCTACACCCAATCATACTCCCGCACACACGCACACACACACACACACGTCGGTTTTCTTTTTATTATCTCCTGACACATCTTACTACAGCATCAAAGCAACTTGTCCGCAATCCTCTTGTATATCTCGTGAGTGTATGGATATGCGTCCTCTCGTAGTGCACTGTTACTTGAGTATGAACACCACTTGCCTTTACGCCTCGGGCGTATATGTGTGTATAGGTGCGGGCGTATATGTGTGTATAGGTGTTTTTATCTCTTTATAAACTCTTATATCACAGTATCAAAATAGCCTGCGTGCACTCCCCCTGTGTATCTGGTAAACGTGTGCACAGGTGTGTGTGCCTGCGTTCCTGTATATCTCCTACATGCGTATATGTATACATCTCCTCTTAATGCATTCATGATAATACAGTATCAATACAACTTTGCTGCATCTCTTTTCTCAATTTGAAAAGGGGCGCGTATATGTTCTGAAGACTTAACTACTGCAAACGTCGTCTGCACGGGCTACTGTCTCCATCGCATGTAAATAAAACCGTCATCGAGTACGTGGGCTCATCCTACAGAGACAATAAATAGAAGGGTCTCTGTACTGCTAGCACCTCCAGGGCAGTAGTGTCTCATGTTACTAGAAGCTTTTCACTACCATAAAGCACTCTCTCTATACACATATGTATGTATATATACGTATATATATACTACAAATATATACTTGTATATATGTGTATATATATATATACATATATATATATATACATATATATATATATATGTAAAAGACGTCTCTCTGCCTCTGCTGCCACTATGTAAAGCGCAGCTTCATCATTGGTCTAAATATTCGGCCATTTTTTCTAACGTCTTCCCATGCCGTCTGTTCTGCAGAGAAAAGTCAGCAGTTTTCTGGGCATTTTCACTCTCTCTTCTCTTCTTTGTTGCAGAAACATTTCGTTTGCTCCCCTCCCACCCTTTCTCTCGTCGGGAGTGCCTTCTCTCTTAGCTCCCTGGGCAGCCATTTGTGTTTTCGCCCATCGGCAACGGCAGTATCAGTGTCTCGAGAAGACCCCAGGGGTAGTCAAACATGTATTCGATGACCGGCTGTAAAGCCTACTGTGCCTGCTTCCATCGAGTGAGCAGTGCCCTGGTGAATCTCAGCGTGTGTATGCCGTGGCTGATTCTTCGGGTGTGTCTGACGTGCGTGATTTTACGGTTGCGTCGGCCGTGCCCGATTTTACGGCTGCGTCGGCCGTGCCTGATTTTACCGGGGTGTCGGCCGTGCCTGATTCTACGGACGTGTCGGCCGTGGCTCATTTAAGAAGTGTCGAGGCCGTCTCTATATATACGGCGTCGACTGTGGGTGCATCTCTGGAGTCGGCTGTGCCTGAATCAACCTGTTGGTGTGTCGGCCGTAGCTATAGCTACGACGGCGACTGTGGCTGGATTTCTCGAATCGGCCGTGGCTAATGCTTGGCCGTAGGCAGCGCCAGGTCCTCTGCTTTCGTCAGAGGGCGCTCCTCCGACGCTGGCAGAGCATTCGTGTTCTATCAAGTCGGCAGTGTCCGCTGCTTCTGTGTGCAGTCGACTGCGGGGAGTTCTATATCCTGATCGGCAGCGGCTGAGTTTGTAAACGTCTGCAGCGCTTGCTTCTTTGCCGTCAGCAGCACCTGCTCCTTTGTCTTGCGTTATTACTGGCAGCCTCCTCCTTTTGTACAAGCAGCAGTAGTAATTATATGTACTCATAGCAATATCACTCACAATAATAATTCTCGGAATAGAAGTAGTAGTTTTAGTAGCAGTAGTAGTACTAGTACTAGTATACTTCCTTTTTTGACTAAGCATACGAGTTGTATTCAAACCCCACTATCGGTAGTAATAGTACTAGATTCATTGGTACTACTACTACTACTAGTACCAATAGTAGGCAGTAGTGATAGTACCCCTTGTAGTGTGAGTATTACTTGTAGTGTTGTAAAAAATAGTTAGACTAATAGAACTGGTGCTATTACCGTAGTAATACTAAAGATATGATTACTAGTATCGTTACTACTAGTAGTGTAAATATTCTTTCAAAGATTATTACTCACACTACTATATTGCGACTAATGTAAGTTGCTCTGTCTGTCATAAAATTAGTGATAGTACACATATATACATATATATATATATACCTCTACTAACAGTATTACTAGTAGTACGATTAGATATGAAAGTCTGTATACGTACTAGTAGTTATAGTAGTAATGACATACCTTCGTAGATTATCAGTCGTATTACTTTAACGACTAATACATATATACATACGACTATACGTTTCAAAATTACTACTAGTAGCAGTGGTAGTAATTGTGACTGTACTTTTGATATGAGTAGTACTACTACTATGACGACGACCACTACTACTACTACGGCCACCACTACTACTAAAAGTGGTAGTAGTATTGTTATATTAAGTCTCTGTAGCAGCAGGAGTGACATGGTAATAACCTTCAGTATTAGTCTACTAGAAGGACCGAAGTAGTATTATTACTACTGCTGTTACCGATAGTAGTATATACGCATGCATTACCTAGTAGTAGTAAACGTGTATTACCTAACTGCAGCGCACACAGAATACAATCCAGTAGTAGTTCACACATAGCTCATATATATTATGTGGTATGCGTACACATATATTTACCTAGTAACTGGTAGTATAGTACACATATAATAATACCTGATAATAGTACATGTACATTACTTAGTTTTGCAGGACACATATATAATTCAGACTTGGAGCATATATGTTACCTAGTACAATAGTATACACGTTTGTTGTACAATAATAGTATACGTGTATTGTTTAACAGTAGTAGGTGTTTATTGCTTTCTGCAGAGATATGGAGACCTCACAGGAGCAGAGAGTAGACGGCAGTAATAGTCGAGCTCGAAGACTTGCTGCACAAACGACAGCACTAAGTGCAACCGCAAATACGTTTGCATGCAAGAGAAATAGTATGACAGCTACAGCGAGTATAACAAGACTCACGGCTAAATCATCTATACGTAAAGCACGGGCCGCATAGAGCATATCAACTGCTGCTGTATTGTTAGAAAAAAGAATTACGAAATCTTTGCAAACCTCGAACCCAGCGTTTGCACAGTTAACTGCGCACTAGCAGCAGCAACGATGGCTGGCAACGTAAGCATCTCTTCACCTCCAACAGCAGCGGCAGAAGAGGAAGGACAAGAAGCAACACCAGCAGCAGCAGCAGCAAAAAGAACAGCAGCAGTCGCAACAGCAGTAGCAGCTACTACAACAGCAGCAGCAGCTGCTGCATCACGTGCAAACGCATCTACAAACGCTTACAAATCTTGTTTCGAAGCTCAGGCCCCCATGGCATTTACAAAAACATGTTCCACACATGCAGCAGCTGCAGCAGCAGCCACAGCAGCAGCAGGAGCGGAAGCAGTAGACCTCACGCTTCACGTAGAAACGGTCGCACCAGCTGCAGTAGGAACAGCACTAGCAGTGGCATCAGTCACACGACGCCTTTCAGCACGTACTGCATGTGCAGCAGATAGTGTGTCTGCGGAAGCTGCACCAGAAGCGGAAGCGGCAGCAGCCGCGCCAGATGCAGCGGCAGCAGCACCACCAGAAGCAGAAGCTGAGGCAGCAGCACCACCACCAGTGACGGCAGCAGCAGAAATACCAGATGCAGCAGCAGCAGCACCAGCGATGCTGTTTTACAGAGAAAGAGAGTCATTTTCTGCAGCAGCCCTGGACCTCCAAGTATATGCTCGTGTAGTATTAGGTGGAGCAGAAGAAGCAAAAGCATGTGAGAATCTACCGCCACAATGTCAAAGAGACAATCAGGCAGCAACGGTAGAATATATGTTACCAGCTGCAACAAGAACAGCAAGAAGAAGGGAAGGAGGAGGAACAGGAGAAGGAGAAAGTGACTTGGAGCTTTCGGCCGAAAAACAAAGAAGAGCAGCAGTAGCTAACCATACGGGAGCAGCAGAAGGTAGTCCTCGGAGAGCAGCAGATAGCCGTCAGGAGCAGAATGTAGAACTGAAACTCAATAACCCATGTCCGCGCACTCCCAGCATCCTCTCTGCTAATTCGCATGTGGTGAGCAATGAATCTTTGCTGTCAGTGCGAAACGGCAAACGACGGAGAAGGAGAGATGCAGAAGAAAGTGAATCTGAAACAAAAGATCGAGGCAAGTCTTTTTTGAAGGGTACAGCAGCAAGCGCGGCTACAGGCGGCGCACGTGTTGGTTTGGCCATAGCAATAGCGGCGGCAGCGGTACTCGGGGGTTGTGGTGGTCGCTGTGTGTGGACAGCGGCATTAGGTGAGATAGTAAGTGTACTGAAAGCTGAAGCAGCAGCAGCAGCAGGAGACGTCAGTGCAGAGAATTTCTTACTTCGAGTAAGAAGAAATGAAGAACGCGCGTCACAAGAAGAAGAGAAGAGATATTATTTTCCAGTTGTCGGTAGTAGCAGTATTTACGATGATGACAGTAGTGGAAGGAACAGTATTAGTAACAGTAATAGTGGAGGTAGTGATGGTGCAGCGGCAATAGGATTGTCTACGACTGCTTCCAGTATCCCTCTCTCCTTGGGGAGTATTGTTTGGTGTCGTCGTTGTAGCAGCCTTTCATGTCTGCCTCTTCTGGGGAGCGTCTTGGTTTTTTTCCAGACATCTTTTTCGCGAATATCAACAGAAACGACCTTCAGTGCAACGCCTATTCGCTTTCACATTCACTGTCTGTGTCGGCATGCTGCAGTTACTCCTCCTCGAGTTGCTGCATGTCTTACACCCTGCATTACGACGTTGGATATGGTATGGTGACTTGATATGTGTGCTACTACTACTCTATCTTATTCTTCCTGTTTCTGTCGTATACAATCTTCTTGTACCATACCCATCTTCAGCCGCTGCGCCGCTGCTACAGCTGCTGCTGCGGCTGCTGCTGCTGCGGCTGCTGCTTGCTGCTCTCTACTACTAGTACTACTACTGCCACCAATACGAGTAGTGGTGCAAGTGTTAACATGAGTGAGAGGCTTCTCTTCGATGATATCTTGCCTATTTCTGGATGCAGAAGCCACATTCTTGCAAACGTGGGTGATGCGAATGACTGTGTAACTTCACAACGTTCTGTTGTCATCTCAGCAACACGAAGAAGAAAAAAAAAAAAAAAGAATAAAAAAAGAGAAGCAGCAGGGGCAGAAGAAAAACTAGAACGAACAGGAGAAAGAAACAGGGGTGAATGTAACGGGAAAGTCACTGCGGCATGGTACTACCAAATAGGGCGTACTCAACAACGTCTGATGATGACTCGCCTGCACACGTTGCGTATGGTGGTGTGTGTTGCTGTAGCAGCAGCAGTAGTAGTTCCAACAATTCAGACTGGCAGCCAGCAGCAACCAGCAAAAAACAGACTAATAAACCATCACTCTATGGAGGTGAACGCATTACGAATATGACACTCAAACAGCACCAACAGCATTCTAGAAAAAAGACCCGACATATTCTGAAAACTCTCTTTACCCTCGTATGGAAACGGTGGTGTGGCCGTCGGTGGCTCAATAGCAGCAGCAGCCGCAGCGGCAGCACCCGCTACGGCAGCAACCGCTACAGCAGCGACAGAAGCCCGACAGAAGAAGAGGAAGAAGAGAAAGAGGAAGGCATTCACTTTGTGCTGCAGCAGCAACTCAAGGCAAAAGAAGAATTAGAAAGACTCGCAGGTCTTTCGACTGCTAGTTGGCAAATCTCTCATCATAGTATTGGTCATAATATGTCTCTTAGTACTGCCGCACCTCCTTTCGCAATAGTGTCGTCCTCACCTGATGCTGCTGTTGATAGTAGTTGTGCTACTACTACTACTAATACTACTACCATTCCTGATATAAACACACGTCTTATTCCGAATACAGGTGCTGCTGTTGCTCCTGTTTCTCCTCCTCCTACTCCTTCTCCTTCTTATTTTCTTCCTGCATTACCTCCTCTAAGTGCTACTGGTACTGCTAATGTTGCTGCTGGTCTTGCTACTGCTGCTGCTGGTCTTGCTGCTGCTGCTGCTCGACCACCTACGTATTCTTCGGTGGCAATTCCAAATAATGAGGTTCTGAACGATAGTGAAGCTCGACTTTCAAATATATGTGACACAGAAATTCCCCATATGAACACTTCTACAGAAATTACAGAAGGCACCCAACAACCTTCGTCAGTTTTCTTTCCCTCTAATACTGTACACAATGCAGGCACACAGTCAGCAGCCCGACTGCTGCGCGGAGGTGATGGTGATGAACAACTACACCAACAACAGCGTGAACATCAGGGGAACAGCGAGATATTATCGAGGAGAATATCTCTTTCTGTACAGTACAACGAAGATGCATCGCTGCATGGAGCACAACAATCTTTTCCACACTCGGACCATGTGTGTCTCATCACGAATACAGAACCAGCAATGCAACATCAGCAACAACAGCAACCATCACCACCACCCCAGCAGCAGCAGCCATCATTACGTAGTCACGGGCAGCAGCTCACTTACTATGTAGAAGACAATCGTTTGCCTGTCATTGATAATAGTAACTCTCAGCATGTTCTGCAGGAACGAGAAATAAAGTACAACTATGCGAAGATTTTCCATCACGACAAAACTGGCTGCAAGTGCATTCGTCTTCACAGCGATCATACGCAACAGAAAGATACTAATAATAGTAATCGGTGCGGCACTCATATCGATAACACCAATAATAGTGATAGAAGTAGCAGTACTTCCAATAGGGCGAGCAGCAGTAACAAGCGATGGAGGATCTGCAGTAATACTGGAGAAACATGTAGAACAAAGCATCACGTAGTATTATCAGCAGCAGCACTAGAGTCTCTACGTGCAGCCATTGCTGCAGAGAAACCCATGGGCTATATGAGTAGTAACTTTTCGTCATCGGGCAGCACGCAGGAGAAATCGCGACTTGTTTGTGTCGTGTTTGCGAGCTGTTGTGTGGTGTTGCCCGTATTGTGGATATGTTTTTATCAGTCAGGAAAGCTTCTACATTTAGATCCAGCTGCTGTTGCTTCTCTATCATTTGTAGAGTGTCTCTTAGCGTACGTGGGCATATGTGGGGTGACGGTTGTCTCTGCTCTAGCAGGTTTCGGTAGTGTTAACTTTCCTTATAGAATGCTCTTTGCGTCATTCTTCTCGACAATATCACAGTCGCAGGTGGAAGAATTGGAACAAAGACTTCTGCATACTCTTTCACTCATTGCTGAGAAAAAAAAGAGGACACAGAAGCTCCAGCAGGCTGCTTTTGCACGCAAGACGGCTGCACGGTGTTTCTTCGGTCTGCCAGTCTCTGCCTCGTCCTCCTCTTCGTGTTCTTCGATAAAATGTCGCAAAAAACATACCGAACGAAGGGAAGCCCTCGTCACTTCCTACGAGCTCGCAAAACTCCGATCATCTCATCAAAAACCACTGAAGATACCGCCAAACAACTTACAACATCAAACGGTGAACGCAGAGGTCTGGTATCAGCAGCACACATCTCTCTCCACTACATCGACAGCAACACCTCCACCACTACCACTACCACCACCCACCACAGCAGCAGCACCAACAACAGACACACTTTGGTGAAAGAAACTCAGAAGGAGGCACCTCTTACACTAGTAAGAACAGCAACAATAATAATCATATGGCCATCACAGGGAAGCGCGATGCGGCCGCACAGAAAGGGAGTCCTGGCAGTGATAGTAGTAGTAGTATTAGTCATAATATGATTTTTAATCATGGTCATAGCAGTAGTAGTGGTAATGCAACTACTATTGCTACAACTACCGGTAGTATTAGTAATAGTGGTGCTGATGTTTATACTCTTGCTGGTGCTGCTTCTACTAGTACTGCTGCTACTAACGATGCTTGTAGTATGCTTTCTGCTGCCGCTTCTGCCATCAGTGTTAGTTCTTCTCTTCCTGCTGCTCCTGTATTAGCAGCTGCACAAGGTACTTCTTTTTTTAAACCCACGTCCTTCCGGGGAACTCAAACTCTCTTCTATCCTACGTTTCAAGTCAAGACTGGTATCAGACGAGAATAGATGATCCTACTGAAGAAGAGTTTCCTCGTGCCTCTGACACTAGTGGAGGCGGTGTGGGGCTGCAGACACTGCAGCCCCAGAGTAATATTGCAGACCCCCACTATACTGCACGTGGAGAGCTGATGAATATGACGATGCTGCAGCAGCAGCAACATCAACAGCGACAGCAAAGCGAACACACGGAAAAGCCTCAGAACCACTCTTTGCAAGGGTCCTTGCTGCAGAAGCACGCTCAGCCTCACTTCCATGGAAAGAGTGGAGGGGGGGGTGGTGGTGGTGATGTCCTGCTTCTCATCGACAGATGAAGAGTCTGATAATACTGGCGAAGCTGGTAGCTCTCATTCGTCTTTTTTCCACAGATTCTTTCGAAGACATGATACAAGCCGCCAAACGTGCAAAGGAAGAAAGAAAAAATTATCTGTATACAGCTTTGTCAGAACAACAGATAACTTCAGCGGATGGATTACATGATTCTTCATATCCACAGCAGCAGCCAGCAGGTGTCCAAATATAGCACGGCTTCTTCTTCTTATATACAGAAGCAGACGCAGCAGCAAAACGTGATTTCTAGCAATGCGGCAGGAGCATGTACATCGTGTGGGGGAAGAACTGGCGGATGGTGTCACCGCAGCACCAACTGCAGCGACAGCAACACCAGGAGGAGTGATAGATACGTAACTGGTAGTTTTTTGAAAGATGAGTGTTGTTCGCGGAGTAACGATGATTGTAGTTGCAGAGGGAACATGTTCTTACATGGTAAGATTAACAATATGTGGGGTACATGTGGAGAAGAGAAGTTAGGTCAACATAGCAGAAATCAGCAAAAAATCTTGACCTCCCCACAGCAACTACAACAACGCAAGACAGACAAGTTGATAGCAGGAGAAGAAGACGAGAAAAGCACACTCTCTCTAATGGAAAGGGGCTACGCATGTAAAACTACGGACTGGAGTCATTCTGTAGTCTCGACGGATAATGAAAAACAGAATATTCACAACTACACCGACATATACAGCAGTAATAGAAGCGTAAATAGTCATCATCATGATAATTATCATTCACGACTTCTCCAGCAGCAACAACCACAGACTCTTAATAGTAATGGTAGTAATACTAGTAGTGGTAGTGGTAATACATACAGTTCTAGCTGTGGTAGACATGGTGTTAGTATCAACCAAGTGTCTACAAGTAATAGGGGTAGCTCCTCTTTCATTGAGAGTTATTCTGGCAGTCAACGTGAAGGTCCTAGTACTCGTCTTCAGAGGGGTGAAGGCAATAATATGAAAGACATACTAGCTGCGTGGGTATCTCCCATCATAAAAACGTTTTTCTTTTTCGCAGAAAAAGAGGCGCTGGGACGCGGTCTGTGAACCATGGCAGCCAAAAAGGTCTACTATGAAAATCATAGGTGAGGACGAATCAGAAGAGAGAGACGAAGAAGAAGGATACTACGGAAAAGCCAGCAATGAAAGAGACACTCTAGAAACAGCGGAACAAGAAGCAGGAGGAAGAACCGCTCTTCTTGAGCCAGTCTCTTCCGATAGTAATGATAGTAATAAGGCAACATCATATGAAGAAGACGGAGAGAGAGAAGAAGAAGACGGAACAGCAGCAGCAGGAGGAGGAGCAGAAAGACAACCGTTCGGGGAGTGTAAAAGTAGCAAGATTGAATTGTGTACGTGGCCTCAGAGAAGCAGAAGACGAATAGGAAGAAAGAGAGGACTCATGGAGGGAACACCTTTCACGAACACCACTTCGCGAATGTATCATAATATGTTTTTAGGAGGTGGAACTAATGGAGGCTATAGCTTGAAAGCTTCGAAAAGCTCTAGAGGAGCAAATGGCGGCAACAAACTTGGGTTTAAAGGAAAGAGCGTGTGGCGCTGGATATGTGGAGTCATACCGCAACAGCAGCAACAAGAAGAAGAGTTGAAGAGAAAGAAAAAATCTCTAAGGCCATGGCTTTTGAAAGCATTTCACACGGCAACATATACCAGCGAAGACGACGAGGAGGACGGAGCAGACGAAAACGATGATATGCAGAATCAGACAAAACAACGTAGAAAGCAACAGCAACATCTAGAGGGCTGAGATTACAGCGCTCGAAGAGCTCTCTCGTGAGTTATTCGTGGCTCTCGATGACCTCTGTACACTCGCGTGCACAAGCTATATACAAAGAAACACTTGCGGGCCGACTGCATAGTGTTCTAGCATGGATAATGGCTTTTGTTTGTGTGTTTCGCGTCGGTTCTGCAGGTGTGAATGTGATATGGGGTAGGTCTATGATCAATAAGGATAGCCATCATCCTCGCGTTGTTGCAGCTGCTTCTGTTGTTGCTTCAACTATTGCAATTCAAGAGGAAAGAGGTGGAAGGATGCAGCCAGATCCGGCTACACGGTGTGTTGGAAGTTGTATTGCAGCAACTGCAGGTACCTGTAAATGTCGCAGCCGTCTCTCCATATCTATCTTTATTACTACTGAGCTGCATAATTGCACTGACCATTAGAGGGTTTTTTGAAAAATTGTTAACGGTCTTCCGACATATTAGTACTTCCTCCGTATGGGCAGCAAATGTCCTAGCCCTTGTCATGGCAGAAATCATGGGATTTTATTTCTCTGCATGTGTACTGCTCACACGTGTCTACCTTCCACCTGCATATCGAGATGCTGTTACAGAGGTACTTGCGCCTTCTCTCGATTTCAGAGTGTTCCATCTTCACTTTGATCGGGTCTTTCTGGTATCATCCATCGCATCTTTCTTTATCATGATACTTTCTCACAAGCACTGCGCCGAAAAAATTAAAAGTCTCTGAAAGAAATGCAGCAACACTTTTATCGTCTCTCTCACATACCCTACGAAAATTTTCGTGCCAGTACTCTCTGTGATTTCGACTCATTCTTGTAGAGAAGAAATAGTTTTCCACGGAAACAGAAAATTAAAGATGGCCAATAATATGAAGGATAAGGAAAAAACACCGTAACATATGACAACATCCGGACAGAGGACACACCGAAAACACGAAGAGAAAATGAGAAAATGAGCCATTGATACAGAAGCAAAAGCAGGAGTAGCGACAAACGAAAGACAAAATAAAAAGGATGATGCAGAGAGAGACGGGTCGGAACCAGAGCGCTAGCGCAACCAGCAGCCAACGTCCTGGTTGGATATTTGCACCTATTCCAAACTGCTGTGAGTGTCGGTTTTCCACCAAAATGCCGCGTTTCGTCATTGACCCATAGAAATTTTACTTGAAGACAATTGCGGATCTGATGGTAGAAAGTCTATGTATTAAGTGTGAGTGATAGACTTAATTCTTTTTACGGTATGCGGAAGCTTTTTTTTTCTCTCCGTGAGTCGTTTTAGATCCATATATGTATATATGTATCGGATGAGCGTTTGTGCGCTTGTGAAAAAAAGCCGAATTCGTGGGCTGCGTATATATATGAATATGTTTACATTTACCGACATGTGTAGCTGTACAGGCGTTTATGCAAATTTTGTAAGTTTTCTTGCTGCCAACAGAGCGTGTGCAAGGTCATACATCTGAGTTTGAATGTATATGGACACAAGGGCACAATTGTCTCTTTCTAATCTCTTACTCTGCTTCCCCATACGAGTGGTTTTGTACTGAAATACGAACCGCTCAGAGGTATTTGACCGCCGACGGAGCCGACGCTTTTGTGAGAAGACGGGAATAAAGAGAAACGTAAAGACCGCTAGTCGTGCAAACAGACACACCAAGAATAAACCGGCGCCTGTGAGAGTGAAGAAGACTTCTTGATCATGCGGTGTACGGGCAGTAATAGCTTCCACCTAACGTATTGTGTATACGTGGGCGTGCACTTATGTCATGTATCTCTGCTCATGAAATAAATAACAGTGGTAGCTGCTTCAGTTGGCTGCCGGTTGGTTTTCACACTCTTGTCCCTTTGAATCACTAGGTGCACGACCCTAAGGCCAACGCCACTCCCCGTCGTATTTCTCACTATTTTTCACCGAAGCCACCTTCAGCTGCATGTTAGAAACGGGGCGGACGCAAGTCGGACTCTCACGTCACCTCAAAAAAATTTGTGGCTGCGTAAAATGAAAGGCCGGCGAATTACCGTTAGATTCCCAGTGTCTGGTCACAGTTCAGACCAGCCGCAGTACGTAGAGCTGTCAGCCTGCATAAATAAATTGCCGGCAGCATACTGATGCTGTCAGAGTTATCTACCCACTAGTACACACGTAAAATACCGGCGACATGCCGCTGGCCCACCAATTTCTGCTTCCCTCGCGAAGTCACGTGGCACGCACGTCAAAAGAGGGCAACACGCCAAGTGTTCTGCAGGCCATGCATACTGAGTGGTCTAAATGAATGAATGGCCGGCGACCGACTGCTGAATTTGGAAAAACTGCTGTGGTTAATTCTAAGCGCACAGATAAGACGCCTCCAGGAGTCCATAAGCATTCGTGTGTGTGTGAAGTAGTCGTTGTAAACATGATTGTAGGACAGGCGACTCGCCACTGGCGTGCAACTTCATGTCGAGGAAATCACTGAATGAAAGAAACAAAGTTGAGCGAGGCCCCATGAGATTCAAGTGTATGTTCAAGAAAGACTCTGCAAGGTACACAAGAGCATGCCCGACGACGCACCGTTGATATCTGATAGCTCTCTCTGGCACATTTCAACCTTAAAGAGAGGGGGCGGGCGGTGAGCTCAGAGTGAGTGTTTCGCTGCTGCCCTGGAAAAACGTATTCGAGGAACCTGAAGGGTGTCGGTGGCGCGCGCATCAGATTGCATCTTTTCTTTTGTGCGTAAAGCTGTGCGCGCCAGTTTATGTATTCACGGGAACACCTGCGTCTGCCGATACATATGGAGGTACATGCATGTGAACGTCGGTCGACAAAAGGATGTAGCTACGCGCGTTTCTATCATACATACTTGAGTATATTAGCTCTGTACTAAGCGTGTAAAGATTGACATATGTACTGAGACGCCTGAATATTTTCCCTCGTGGATTTCAGTACGCGCTCGAGAGCAAGCGCTCGTGGTTGAGTTTTCCCGACTACTGCTGCTGTTGTTGTTCCAGCAAAACACGTGCTCGAGTGTGGAGGAAGAAAGCGAGTAGAGAATCAGTGAGATAATGATATATTTGTGGTCGCCTGTGTCTTCCACATTGCGGAAAAAAAAGAAGATTCAGACTGCTAAGAAACGGATCCAATCCACTGGGGACCCATATGCATAATGAGCACCTTGTTGTTCTCCCATCGTGATCATCCATCGTGATCAGCCGTATCGCAGCGGAGGGACAGCCTACTTAAACGAAACGTAGCCAGCGGAACATTACAAAAGCCTGAACACATTCATTTTCTGTGTTTGTGCGCAGCAAGCCAAGTGTATGCAAACCTGGCTGTCGCCCGACCTGAGCTGAGTTAAGGTGAAGCCACAAACAAATGGTTATACACGTTGGAAACCGCTCGAGTGTCTACTTTTTTGTGCTGGTGTATATAGGTCGGAAACCTGAAGGGTAAGTCAGCAGCCGAACAAGCGAAAGACGCACGCGGGCGAAACTGCGGACACTCGCGGCTTCCTGCCTTGTCGTGTCTGCCACTGTGTTCACTGCCGTTTTGTTGTACAGGGTAAACCGTCAACACCGGAATTGACGAGCCCATGCCACTCGCGTGCTGTGGGAGCCGCGATTGCGTCTTCAACGTCTCTTCAGGAGGCCAGAAGATACATGCACGCGAGCCACATAATTTTTCTTCTGGCCATTATCTTTTTTATGCGTATAGAGAGAGAGAAGGAAACATGTATACAGACGCGTACACGAAATAGTACATGCGTGTATGTAACTGAGGTACAATGGACGGACGCGACACATTTTGCGACTGTTTATGTATGATCCCCCGTTCTACGAGCACAATGAGCTCTTCCAGCATAAGGGACCAGCAAAGTGACTTTGAATTAGACGACGCGCCGGGTAATCGGCGTCGTTTCCCATTTTATTCATACATCCGTTTGGATGCCTCTGAAACGTCTTCACACTTATCAACGACAAGCACCTTATCGTAATAGGGGTTTATAGTGCTAGGCATGTACACATACACGCAGTCATATTGGGACAGACTCGCCGACGCGAGTGACCCTGGGTGACCATACGAAGGCATCTGTTACTTGGACTGCTGTCTGTTGGCAATCGTGTGTAGGCATTAGTAAGTGTCAAAACTTGCAGGTGATTTTTACGCTAATGTACGCCGACGCGAGTGACCCTGGGTGACCATACGAGGGCATCAGTTACTTGGACTGCTGTCTGTTTGCAATCGTGTGTAGGCATCAGTAAGTGTTAAAACCTGCAGGTGATTTCTACGCTAATGTACGTACCATGGGCGCCCTGCTACATACGGGATGCGTTGGTCGAGCGTGTGTGTGGACGGACAGCTCGTTTTGAGGCAGAAAGCAGTGCAACTTTATCAAGAACGGCAGACGCAACGTTTTATTTTTCCTCTGTTTTCTGCTAAGTGTACGGGCCAACGGTCCATCCCGCATCCCGAAATTCACTTTACCCTACTCCTTTGGTGCGCTTCTGCCCCCACTGCTGGGGAAAATATCGCCAGTCCGTCCGCAGTAGAATCCCGGGGTCTACTGTTCTATGTGTGAGTGTGTGCGTGTGTGTGTGTGTGTGTGTTTGCGTGTACGTCTGTGTGTTTGCCGCGAGGGAGGCACACCAGAAATTCAGGCCTGTGTGCACGACAGTGTCTGGGGCACGTGTGTGTGAGCGTGGCTCTGCATCCAAGAAGGAGGTGACGCATCACATTCTGACGCAGGGGTCGCTACAAGAAATGTTCTAGCCCCGCTGTACAAAGCAGAAGGGCAGTCTGTAGAACTCTTCTGTCAGACACCTAACGAACGCCGCCTGTGCTGCGGCCCGTCCTTGCACAGGTCAGAAAATTGCGTATGGAGACCTACCCCAGAATAGTTTCGCTGTGAAGTCGCAGTTCTTCACTTTGAAATTCTGGTGTATTCTGGATTAGGATAGACCTCTTTTTAGAGGTAAGGGGCAGGCATATTACGAATATGTCTGTACGTGAAGCCGCATGTGGTCATCCAACTGTACTAGAACGTACGTCGTGCTGCAGGTATTCCTCAGTGTTACATTAACACGGTACAAGAGACGGGAGCCATTAGGAAACTACAAGCAAGGAGCACATTCTCTTTGGCTACAAGCGGAGTCTAAAATAGAGAAAAGTGGTCCGCCTTTTCCATGACCTCCACAGACGGCGATATGACTCACATTCGGAGGCGTTATCTTCGCCTGGACAAGCGTAGATGTTGAATTCTCTATCGGCACTCGATGTGTTCAGTTTTAACGCACACACTTGCTCTCGGTCAAGCAGCTCTCAAGCGTGAAGGAGCACCGTCATACACGGAAACGGGCTGCTATTCAACTTGATGGCCTCTGGTCATTGATTTCATCCATGCCAGTGACTTGTCCGATCGTGGCACCCGGTACTGCTCACGACCATGCACCTCTTGCAAGGACGTTCAGCCTCAGAGAGAGAAACGTTATGCGCCTTTAAGTTTGCGTCCAGAGATGTCGACGCTACAATGTGAGAGCCAGAAACGCTTATTTACTCTGAGGAACGTTATACACATCGGAACATGCGCTTGTGCTAACGAGCAAGCATCTCTCCGGTGTACAGACTCAGCGTAGAAACTATTGCTAGCTCGTCGGCACAGCACAGCGTCTCCAGATATCATGTAGCCTCCTGCTCATCAACTCGCACTTTTCCGTGCTAAGGACCAGCATCGTGAGGACTTGAATGCCGCGTCTGTACACTAGGTGCCGGGCAATGCTGGTCATTTTGACTTAAATCGCCTCAGACGTCCGGTAGACCGCGCTTGACCGGTGGTTCCTAGCGTCAAAGCAGGCCTACCAGAGACGCTGCATATACAGTGAGACACGCTGACAGTGCTTCTTTTGCCTGCTATTCAAACGAGGGGGTTTCCTGCCAAGCAGCAGCGACCTGCGGATATATGATGGAGATGACGTAGGCTGGTGAGGGCAGTGGCTCTGCACTATTATCAGCAAACAAATGGTGGATGCTTCAGGAGGAAAACGCAGATCAAGAGTCTTCTGTGAGCACAACTTCTTGACTAACGTGGTGGCGTACGTGCTCGTGCAATTTTACGAGTTAAGTCGCATAGGGAAAGGCACAGAGCTTACATGTAACGGAAGACGACCAGTCTGCAAGGCACGTATATGCCCGACGTGCACCTACACGCACCTACACAGGAAAAAGAATATACGTTGCACGACGGAAGAAATAGGGGACAAGTTGCAGCTCTAACGAGCCTGCAACATCTTGGCGGTTTTTTCGCAGATTTCCAGCACCGTCACGGGAGCGTTGCTCTCTAAAACACAGCACGCCTACTGTACTGTTAGGACCTCTACTGTTGTCAGTACTGATAATATCACTACTACTACTACTAAAGCTAATAACACTGATCTTGTCCTTTATGCCGCTGCTCCTGATAGTGCTCCTGGCACAGCTACAATTCCATCCGCAGCCACTTGCACTGGTACGACTCCTGGTCCTACCGCTTCAGAGGACTATTACTGCTTGTACTACCATTAGTACTTCAGCCGGTTGAACAACAACACTAACTAGTAGTAGTAGTAGTGTTACTAGTCTTATTGCTGCTGCTACTCATACTACTGTTACTACAACGATTGTATCTAGTTGGACAACTACTATTACTAGTACTCCCATTACTACTGCTATACCACAACAATAACAACTTCACAAAGAGTAACAACTAGTACTACTTTCAGTGTCAATGTAGCGCAACAGCGAGCCAAAGTACGCCCCAAACGTCATACCTACTACACTGCTCAGTAGCACTTGCTGCCCTTTGTGTCACTATGCTGCTTTTCAACGAAGAGGGTGCACGATGATCTCCTACTAAAGGAATCCGACTGGGAGGGAATTGTCGGTGTAAACACTGACGGCTGCGTATACATTTTCCACATATAGCGCAGCTCTGAAGCTGCAGCGGTACGCTTTGCTGGTTGGACAGCAGCATACCATAGTAACACGCAAGGACCTTGGAGGAGAAGACCTGCTGCTATGATGGCGGCCATAGCCCCTCTATTTATACGTACAGATGACCGAGTTGCACCCTCGTGTGACCATATGTGCAATTGTTTGAGACTGAGCATTATGCAAAAAGACCTTAGAATACTCTAGCTTGGGGGACAATGCTGCTGGAGTGCTTATGCCTAGCACGTGCATATGTGTGTACACTCACTGGGACGCGCACTTTCACGAGTAAACAGATGGCGTGGGAGCATCCAGACAATGGAGAGAATTTTTTAACTGGCCCCGACGGTCATGTACCCATCCGGTCAGAAGAAATCTTCATGTATACGTCAACTTGCTTCTGTAAGCTTGTACGTGTGCGTCGGGCGGGTGTAGGTGGTGACGCACTTTGAAGTGGTTTTGAGGTTCAGTCGCTCATCCTGCGCGACACTTAGAGCGCTAATACAGGCATACCCTCTGTAGTTTTACAAGTACACACACCAAGCGCACACGCAAGAAAGGTGCACATGACCAGTGCCGCTGAGTCCTGGTCACTGCTTTAGTTTGTGGTTTCTTTTTTGCTGAACACATCGGCCTGAGACCTTTCCACGGGCTACCCTTCGTATCAATTGCGTCACCATTTGCTACAACCTGGTATGCCCGGGTATGCAGTTGCACGCAAAAGCAGATATGCGAGGTGTGAGCCGCGTGTGATACAAGTATAGAAAAGTAATGTCACACCTTTTTTCAGCGTTCAAAACTTGGTGTTGGAATATGTAAGTGCTGGAGCACATAAAAATGCATGTTCAAACGAAAACGTACATGTGGATCTCAGGCGGCTCTCATACACAGTCGATGCTGCTGTGAAGAGGCCTATCTCAGCCACGTCAACATCAACAACACCGGAGACCACAGCATTGACACTTCCCCTGCACGGAGAGCGTTCGGCAGCTGCTGGCTACGATAAACAGAAGTAGTTTCTTGACACATTACCTATACTGACTTAAGTCCCGATAAACTACGATTCAGCTGTTGATGGAAGTCAAGTAGGTACGATCTCACAGCTTAATTTGGTTCAGACGAAGTGAGTTCACGGCTCGTACCTACTTGACTCTTCAGTTTGATTCAGAGAGTCTCCTGCAACAACAACTAAAATGACACAGTAGTTCAAAACAGGGCGCGTATGACGCCGCCACCATCACGGTAAACTTGTAATAGCAGTAGAAGACGCTACGGCAAGTACGCCAGAAAAGGTAGGCTAACTGACGACAGGGGTAAGGATGCAGAGGAAAGAAAAGGCGTTACGCGGCTGTCATTTTTCTGTAATTTCGTCCATACCGTTGTAAGTATAGCGCTATCGAACAGCACAGGGCTAATGTAGCAGATAAAGAGCTTTTAGAACGGGTATACTAGCAGCAGCAGCTAGAGGAGCAGGAGCAGCAGCAAACGCCAGAGCAACAGAACCACACTAGCATCAGCACAGACAGGACTCGAAAGTCAGAACAGACCATGAACATTTGGAAGCTTGACTGTGCTGGCTTGTGGTTTTCATAAATTAGCCAGCTGGAGCTGACGTCAACCGCAGCTCTCAGCTTCACATCTTCGATTCAGTAGCAGCCATAATTTACTTGCTGGACCTACGGAGTTGAGTGGAGCAAGGGGGAGAGCGTGTTAGAGACACCGGCGTCTCCGCTGTCCTCCCGCACAACACCTACTACTCGTCTTTCCATGTATCACAGGAAGTGGGGGCGGATGAAAGGCTTGCTGGTCTCGTGGAGAGGAAATCGTGTGTACCGCTGCGCCTGTCATATGAACACAAAGCGGGAACGCTTCGATTATTCGCCGTTATGTCCTTGCGACTTCAACCTCGGAAGGGTTGTGTAAACCGAGCGGGGCATCGCTAATCGCTGAAGCTTTTGAGTTGCAAATTGTGAATTAAGCTTGGTAGCCTGTGGTACCGAGTTTTCCTTGCAGTAGTTTGATGCTTCTGAGTTGCACTTAGTGAAGAAGGCTTGGTAGCCTGTGGTACCGAGTTTCTTGCAGCAGCCTGTTATCATGCCAACTTCCCCTCTCGCTAGCGTTGAGCGGTGACGCATCTGAGGCTACTGCGGCGAACTTCTCCGTTGCGGACATAATAGCGACCCTGTAGGCTGTGGTAGCGCTGTAGCGCTCCTTCTGCTACAGCTGGTTGTTATGCCAGTTCTCCTTTCTAAATGCTAGGCTGCTACATATATGTGTGTGTGTCTTGCACGCTTTGTGCTATGAGATTGATAAGAGTTCTGAGTACCGTGTTACCCTGGTCTTCTCCTGTTTGTATGTCTCGCCATCAATCCGAGCCTTTTCTGCTGAGCAGGTCCATCCATTTGTCACGCACTTGGAGGTTGACAACGTGCTGCCCGCCCGCAAAGTGTGGTGTCTGTGCCGACAATGCGGTGAGGGAGCATTTGCAGCTATTTTATCGTCGGCGACGTTCGAAGACCCCTGCCGCACCCATTATTGCGTGGAGATAATTCGTACATCTATATAGGTTCATTCTGGAGGTGCAGACGCCGCCGATTAGACCTGGATGATACACATATGCATGTATCGGCCTGCGCGTGCACAAAGTGTCACTTCTGCAGGTTGATATATATATATATATGTATAATAGATAGGCGTTCATTAGAAGCTGTACCTGATGTTAGTGGTGCTTGGAAGATAATTTTACACGTATATACGTGTGTACTATGAGGTACATCGGCTGCCGACGACTGCAGCTGTAATATACATTCGCGTGCGCACTACCGAGGTACCTGCTGCTGATGATTCACCCATGGTACAAGTACAATTATACAGACGTTCTTTTAAGAGACCGCACCTCTGTCTGCGTGTCATGTGGAGACGATGTAGGATTCTATGAAGCCGCGTATAGGAGGGTGCCGGGACGGGCGGACCTACGCGACAGCTCGCGTAGGTGCCGGTTATTTACGGGTCACCGCGCGATGCTAGTATGGCACAAATTAGTGAGGGATTTGCCTGCATGGTGCGATGCATGCTACGCTAGTGGGGGGTGTGAACGCGCTGTAGTGACACAGAGAATCCAGGCAGTGTTCTGAACACCGCGAGCTCCAGGCCCCCGCCCCAATGCCGCAGCAATGGGTGATGGATGGTACGTGCATGGAAGCAAACTGAAGCGGTGATAGCGTGCAAAACGGCGGGAACGGCAGAAGCCTACTGCGCAACACGCCATGAAAGCTGCGCATATATATATACATATATATACACACATATAGCAGGATAATTTGTGTAACAGTGCCTGGATAAAAAAAAAAAAACTACATCAATCCATTCTTTCTTGCAGAAAGACTGATCACACACCATTCGCCAAATAGCGGGCAGGCACGTCTTCCACCAACACGGCTTGTGCACGTAAGCAAATCTGTCTGTGGAATTGAGACGACAGAGGCGCACAGTAACCAAAATTTGCTGCAGCACCTGCTGTTGCCACTGCTGTTGCTGCTGCATCTTGTGTAGCTCCCACGCTTACAGGAGACGACGAACCACGGTTTCGCTCTGCTCTCTCTCTGTTGCAAAGGCGCTCAGCCACAAGTGATCCAGCGTTTATAAGCGTAAGAAGCAGACGCGTACACTGATGTACGTGTCGTGCGCGGGTGCTGCTGCTTGTACGCTTAATAGCAGCTCCTGCTGTTACTACTGCTGCAGCATATGGGCTTCCTTGGCTGGTGTCGGTTGTGAGCTAACAAGGTCGACCCTGTATGTGCACAACTGAACAGTGATGTTACAGGGTGCTAATGATAGAGTTTCTTCCTTGTCTTAGTGAGTGGCTTCGTCCGGTTGTTATGTCGTTCTGCCTGTGTTTCGCAGGTAGCCCCGTTTCTCTCTTTCACTACCTATACGTATTGAACTGCGCCTGCAGTGTGTATCGTGCCCCGTATATATGTATATATATGTACACTCACTCACATATTTATATTATACATCGAAAGCGTAGGATGCTGCTGGGGTCGCCTGCGCTATTGTAATAATGATCCTTGGTCGCTGGTGCTGCTGTCAATGTCAACTGCAGCCGCGCCTCGTGGGTGTATATATATATATATACACATAGACATACATGTGTCATATGTGTTGCCGAGCATATATTATTGCTGCAACAGCTGCTGCTTGCCTCCTCCTCCTCCTCCTCCTACTTCTCCTCCTACTACTCCTACACCTCCTACTCCTCCTCCTCCTACGACCCCGCGCCTCCTTCGAGCATCCGCGTCGCTTCTAGGGCGCGCGTACCCGCTGCTGCGACCACGCTCCCGGCTACTGGTATGCAATTATTGCAGCTGTTGTTGCAATATATGTGTATGCGACAAAATAGCGGGAAAAAAAGCCCTTCAAGGTTAGCGCATAACCATACTCTGACGGAAACCCCATTACGTGTGTGTGTCGCTTGCACTCACACTCGTTTTGCATAAAGGTTGCTGTTACTGCTGCTACGACGCTGTTGCTGCCTTCACCTTACCCGCGCGCGCGTATCCCCATGTCTCTGGCCATTCTCGTCATCCTCCTGTTTTGCTTCCACCAGCACCTCGTTTTTTTTGCTTATCTTGCTTCTTGATAAGTGTCGTCCTGTCCGCGGTGGTGTCTTTTTTTTTGTACGCGCTGTCTTGTTGCCTTCGTGTTCCCCCGCTTCTTGATGGCAATCCTGTTGCTACCGTTACCCACGGTACATGGCTGGAAAAAGATCTCCGATTGCCTTTTTTCCCTTGATGTATTGTCAAGAGACGGGCCCTACTATTTTCTAGCCATCGGTACCTTTCTTCAGAGAAAAAGCTGGGGACGGAAATTTATTCCGTAGGCCGAAAAAGCAAGCGTACGGGCTGCTGCGTGCTCCACCCCCGTCACTTTTGCGTCTTTCTGTACGTGCTTCTCACTTTTTTGTTGGTGGGAAGCGTTGTATTCCCTGCTCCCACTCCGGTTCATCGAGACTTTTGCTGTCGTTTCCCCTATGTATATCTCTGTGGCATAAAAAGTAAGTCACGCTGCAGCAGCAGCAGCAGCTGCTGCTGCGGTGTCGCAGCCCGCGTTCCGACTCCGCCGCGTCTGCTCCCCCGGAACTGCTGCAGTCTCTCCCTTCTTTTTTTCTTTTTCTCAATGGATCCCTATCCACTTTTCTTACCTCTCCCTCTCTTTCTTCACGATCCCTACGCTTACGCGTGGTTGTCACATAAAAAAAGGCAGTAAGAACTCCGTTGAGACGCTGCTACTGCTGCCGAGAAGAGGCACTCACCCACGGCAGAGGATGAGACGACTGGTATACAAAGGGTCTGCAGAAGCGATATGAAAAGTCACTCTTTTCTTGCATTTGTTGTTGTTGTAAAGCAGCAGCCGAACGCTTTTCATAGCGCGCCTGAAGCAACAGTAGAGTTCTAACTGCGAAAAGAGGAGGGCGCGCTATCCTTTCCGATTTAAAAAGAGAGGGAAGAAGTTTGTTATTCGGTAGTGGTGGTGCTGTTGTCCACCCGCTTGTTTTTGTTTTGTATCCTTTTTGTTTTGTTTTTGCTCTCCCTCATATATTATTGTACTTTGTTCAACTTTTGTTGTTTGAGGAACAACTTACGCAATTTTTTTGGGTATCAGCTTCCTCAAACACAAACCGCAAGCAGTCACAGCCCGCCACTCTGGTGACCAGCAGTTCTGTAATAACAGACAGACCATAGCAACTGCTCTACGGTTGCAATAGAGAGAAGGCTGGCTGCACTCCAAAAGAGCGAGCAGCAGCGACATACACAATTTTGTATACAATCCCCGATTCCAGTGAAGCGTTTGTGTATTTTCCTGGTGCTGTCGATGGCGAGTCTAAAGCCTTCGCAGCTTTCCAGGAGATACAGGCAGACGCACTGCTGCAGGAAGCATCTACAGCAGCGAGGGTCTCTTTGCAGGCGCTCCACAACTATCGTGCGTGGGAGCAGCCGCAGAGACGGTAGAAGGAGAAGAGGTATCTTAGAGCTGCCAGCAACTTTTCTACTGGTAGGAGGGACGCTCCAACATTTTCATTACTACGAACAACACGTCGGTAGACGTTTTTAAAGTAGTGCTGTTCTGGTCTTCGCTTCATCAGGAGCAGCAGCACGATATATCACTCAACTGCAGCATCAGTAGCAGCATTCGCAACAGCAAAAAAGACGTGGCTCTCGTGTGGACGTTGCTCATCGTGGAGGTGAAGTCAGCTCAGGGAAATTCCTCTTAAGTGCCAGCTACATGGAAGCTGCGGGAGACTCTTCTTACTATTCTTATTAGCAGAGCCCCACAGTTGTTGTCGTCAGCAGCGCCCGCAACAGCAGCAGCTACAGCAGTAGCAGCACAAGGGACATGTTTGTCTTGATTGTCTCGATAGCAGGAGTTATAGCGAAACTTGTTTTTCTCAGCAACAGCAACAGCAGCGTTCGCATTGGCAGTAGTACCAGCTACAGTAGGGGAATATGTCTACAATACATGGACGTCTCGAAAAAGCAGAAGCAGCAGCAGTAGCACCAGCACACTATGCGCCGTGTTGACAGCAGCAGAGATATGTCTCTGTTATTTTTGGAAAACCTCATGGCAAGAAAACGTCTTCAATACTATGAAGACATGTATACATAGTTGACTTGTTTTGGAATGGGAGCAGGGACGCTGATTTGCTTTATTGTCTTGTTTTCTCTCCTCCCGCTTCTCTCATTGTTTCTCCCTCTTTCTCTCTCTTTCCATTGTTTTTCATCCCCGCGTTCTGTATTGTTTCATTCTCAGAAAAGACTGAAGCGCTCTTTTGTGCGTCTCTCTTGTTATTTACTAGTAAAAGGGTTGTTCGTCCTCTTTTACTACTAACACAGCGCACGGGATGAAATAGGAAGGAGATTCTCTTGTGTTTCTTTGCACACCACCACCACAGCTACAACAACAATATTAGCAGCAGCATCCATCACAGCCGCATGCTCTCCCCATATACGTATGTGTATATATATACGTACACATAGACATAGACGTCTATAAACACCATATATTATGGGTGGTTAAATTGTCTTTTTCATGTCATACTTTTTAGGCCTACGAGCACATATCGAATGTTGAGAGAAACATTAGTAACATTAGCCACTTTGTTAATGTTTAAAAAGACATTTTTGTAGGCATTTTTTTTTGTTGCTGATGCACAGCCAGTTGTTTGTCAGTGCTTTTGGCAGCAGTATTACATCAGAGATAGCAACTTGCTGCAGCTTGTTTTTGTACTATCAACAAAAGAGGGAAATCTTTTCAGGAGAGAGACAACTGTCGATACATGTATACGGTGGGTCTGATTTCTCAGCTTTGAATTGGCAGAGAGAAAAAAGAGAGAACCACACATAGACACACACACACCTCTTCAGAGGAAACATGTACAGAACTGCAACAGAAATTTCGAAATAATAAAACAAACATCAGTACTCCGTGAAATACTGAAAAGGATTCAAACACTTTAATCTGTGTGTAGACGGCGTTCATTTCTTTCTCTCTGTAGAGCAGGACCGCGCACAAGATAGTAGTAACCACTCACTATCAAAAGAGAAATCAAGAAGCAGGCTCCTCGACACCGTACATCGTTTTTAGAGATGATGATACTTCATTCGATAGCTATCTCTCTTATTAATGTGCGGCTTCTCAGCAGTGTACATCAATATAATGAGCACAACATTGAGAAAGCTTCTTTTGTCTCCTGCAGTGTCCTTGCTGCATTGTCAAGGAAACAACAGGAAGAAGGAAGACCAGGAAACGAAGAGTGAAGAACAGTAGCAGCAGCTCTTTGCACAGGAGAAAATGAAACAGAGAGAGAGAGAACGAAGAAGAAAGAGACAACCAGACAGACAGAGACACACAGAAGGGGAGCAACGTTTTCTGTAAAATGCAGTTCTCTTTTCTGTACTTTTGTCGCAGCGATTTTGTTTTGTTCAGCTTTAGGACTCTACTTCTGTCTCTTCTAATTCATTTTTCACTTTTGTCCAACTCAAATATAATTGTTAATATGTTGTGAGTATATGTGAGTGGTGGACCTACACACACACACGCACACATACATGTTGAGAAGAAGACGTCCTCTTCTTTCCCAGCACTTGGGTGTATTTGTCTCTCCTTTTTCTTTGTTTCTCAAGTTCTTCATTTCATCTGCCTTTTCTTACTAGGTCTTCTTGATGTTTTGTCGTTTTCGCTTGAGGGATATGTTACCTCTAGCCCGAAGTCGTCTCTCTTTCAAACGCAGCAGCAACGGCAGCAGCAGCAACAGCAACAGCAGCAACGGCAGCAGCAGCAGCAACAGCAGCAACGGCAGCAGCAGCAACAGCAGCAGCAGCAGCAACAGCAGCAGCAGCAACAGTAGCAGCAACAGCAACAGCAGCGAACAGCAGCAGCAGCGACGGCAGCAATTGTTTTATTATTTTTGTTCACATGAGCAGAGATTTCTCTCTCACCGTGTTGTAAGGACATCTTGTTTCAAGAGTGTGTATCAACACTTGTATACTCTCTCATATTGCAGCAGCAGCGAGAGCAGCAGCAACAGCAATGCTTGTTAGAACTCATTTTCTTTTGCATGCCGCCTTGAGCGTTATTTTGTTTTTCTGTACGAATATATTCAGCAATCCTCTTCTCGTCTTTTCCGCTCCTTAACAATAGCAACCGCTACAGCACCAATAACACCAGCGGCAGCAACTGGTGGGATCCGTGTCAATGGTTTCCGTCGCTGCTTGCATAAGCGGGGCAGCAGCAACAGCAGCAACGTAAGCAGCAGCAATAGCAGCTCTAGTCTGAGGAACTGAAAAGGAGCTATCCACAATAGCGACAACAACGGTAATGTAACAGCAGCAGCAGTATGATATACCTGCAGCAGCAGTATCAGTGTACTCTTCAATGGAATGAATAGCAGTGTGTACACTAATGATAACAGTAGCAGCGGCATTGTGTAATAGTAAGATCAGCACAGTGTTGATGTATCCAACAACAGCAATAGTATCCAGACATGAAAACTGTGAAGGCCTAACAACAACAGCAATAGTATCCGTAATTGTGAAGGCGTAGCAACAACAGCAGTAGTATCTGGACATGATAACTGTGAAGGCGTAGCAATGATTGCAATTTTGTATATGCAGCAACAACATCCGCTGACAGCAATGTAACATAGTAGCAGCAGCACTGCAGTATATTCACTGCAACAATATTAATGTAGAGGAGGGAACATTCGTGATAACAATGTGTACTGACAGTAGTGTGTAGTGTAGAAAAAACAGAACAGCAGCACAACAGAAAAATGCAGAAGAAGCAGCAGCAATAGCGACATGACCGGAATCAAAACGCGCGTAGTAGCATGGACACAAGAGGGAGGGAACACACGACGTTACTGCATCACCAGCAGCAACAGCAACAGGAAATGCAATAGCAACGGCATGGAACAATAGCAGCAAACGGCAACAGAAAAAGCAGTACGGCCAGCATGAAGTACTGCTGACAGCAGCAGCAACAGCAGCAGCCGCAATAGCAGCAGAAGCACCGAGGCTCGAGGAGCAGCAAGAGGAGGAACACCCGAACCTCAATGCGGATGGACTCAACAGGGGGATATGAACGTAATTTTTTTGTGTGCATTTCCCCCCTACTGTCCACTACTTTGAAGAAATTTTTTGAAGACGTACTGCGTGTAATCCGCCGTGCTGCCCGCATTAATTATAATATGAACCCGAGTTGCTTTCTGGTCATTCCTAGAGGCGAAAAGCATGTGGAAATATCCTTAGTTGCTAGTATTGTTTTTTCTGCTTTTCCAGTATTGTCAGTTATACTTTCGCTGTTAGTAATCTCCGAGTTGTAATGGAAGCAATGGAAGAGGCGATGTGTTTGTTACTGCTTATATAATATTACTGCTCCTGTTGTACTGTTGTTTAGTGTGTGCGATAATACTGTTAGCAGGCACACTCTTTATCTTCTGCTCTTTTTTCTCGCTTTCCTTGTCTCCGCGTGCTGTATTATACTTGTGTGTCTATTTTTTTGTCTGTGTATCTCTCATCCTTTTCTGCCATATACCATACGTATATATATATATATATGTGTGTATGTGTGTGTGTGTGTGCAGGCATGTGTACGTGTGTGTCGTTGTGGAAGTGTATATACGTATACATGCAGAGTTCTAGCGGAAGGCGTCATAGAATATTAACGACAGCACACCGCTGTAGAAATACTTCCGTATATCATTCATATACGTATACTCCTAGATAATAGCGACACTAGCAGTATCATACATGTATGTATATATGTATACGCGTACATGTAAATATATATATATATATATACACAGAGAGAGAGACAGAGAAACGTCTGCATGTTTGTTGTTTATAGATGTTGTTTTCACTACAAATCCTGCGTGTATTTCAGCCCTTCGACATCGTACTGCTGCTGACCTTACACGCCTTCATCGAAACAAAAGTCAGGGAGACCTCATGTGCAACAACAATCGCACCAGCATCGTATGTAAAGATAGTCACTCAGTATTACAGTGATAACTGCAGTAGAGACCGCAACATAACGGACAGCAGCAGTCTATCTCTAGGTACAGCAACGACATTGGTAGAGAGACCTACTCTCAGTGTTTAGTAGTAAGAGGTAGATACAGTCGCAACAGTAGTAGTAACAGCAACAGCAACAACAGCAGCAGCAACAGCACCGGTAGTAGAAGAGGCTGATGCACTAGTAGCAGTAGTAAGAAGAGAATGGAGGAGTAACGTAAACAGGGAGAACAGCAATAGCAGCACCAGTTGTAGTGATAGTAGTAGCAATAGCAGCGAACGCAAAGCAGCACTAGCAGCTGCAATAGTAGTAGTAGTAGCACCACAAGTGTCACAGCAACAGGGGGATCGCAGCAAAAGCAAAACAGTCATAGCAACAGCAGGAGCTGCGAAAAAAGAGCAGCAGTAGTAACAGTTGTAGTAGTGGCAATAACAGCACTAGGAAGAACAACAGCAGCACGAGCTCCACCCGTAACTACAATAGCACCAATAATAGTAGTACTAGTAGTAGCATTAGCAGCAGGAGGAACACTAATAACAACAAAAGCAGCGATAGTAATAACAGTAATAGCAGCAGTAGTAATAACGAGTATAACAGCAACAGTAATGACGAGTATAACAGCAACAGTAATGACGAGTATAACAGCAACAGTAATAACGAGTATAACAACAGCAACAGTAATAACGAGTATAACAACAGCAATACTAATAACGAGTATAACGGCAATAGCAATAATAATAATGGCAATTGGAATAACAACAGCAGCAATCGTAGTAGTAGTAGATATATCTCACGAATAACGGTGCCATAGCAGTGACAGCAATCGCAATTATCGTAGCAACAGAATTGATAATTAAATAGTAGCAGTTACAGGGAAAACAGCGTAAGGAGCCAAAGCAGCACTGGAAGTAATAATGGCAGTCCGCGCAAACAACAAACGTAACACCTTTCGACATACAGCAGCACTAGGGCAACAACAGTAGTAGGATCTGCTGCTGCTGCTGACTAGCAGATGTACTAGTAAGAGCAGCAGCAGAAAAAAGATTTTATCAGAAACATTTCGTCCAGTAATAATGATACATGCATAATTATTGCAACAAGACATATACATATATATATATGTATATATTATATGTATATATTTGTATACATAGATAGTATATACTCGACTCATTATTCAAGTCGTTAAATACCTTTGCAATGCATAGCTTTCCAGCATGCATATGTACATGTATAATTCTAGATTATTATAATATATATAACATTTGTAACGTGGATCTGTAATATAGTATGAGATAAGGTTTATCTGAGCTTTGCCTGTGTACTACTACTACTACTACTGTAACTACTAGTAGTAGTGGTAGTAGTAGTAGTAGCAGCTCAAATAATAGTCATAGTAGGAAAAAGCTATGACTCGTAGAACGTAGTCTAGCTGGTAATTGGTGTAATACTGTACATACGTATACTACAGATCGACCCAATATATATAACATATATATATATATATATATATATATAGGGGGTAAACTCTTCCTACAAACATGAAGGCAAGATATAAGAGAAGTATATACAAGAAAATCGTTTAACATGAAAGGCATATACACAAGAGGGAAACGTTGTTATTGCAACAAAAGCAGCAGCAAAGGAGCAGAGGGGATGAAGAAGTTCTTCAGCAACAGCCATCATCGCTTTCTTGAAAAAAAAGTCTAGGGACGGTCATGATGATGATGATGATTTCGTGCTCATTTGTTCGATAGTAACTTCTCTGCGTGTATGACATGCAGTGGCTTTTTCTCTTCGTTATTCTCTTCTTCTCTTCGAAGGCTGCATGTTCCCCAATCTCTAAATTTGCGTCTCGTCTGTATCTCTCTTCCCTCAAAGCAAAGGAGGAGAGGGTGTATATCTTTCTCTCCCTGTGTACAAAGATATACACACATATACACACGTACAAAAACACGGTAAGGAAATCATCTTTTGTTTCCTCCTTTTCCAAGAAATGTACTTTTGCAAAGATTGTCAAGAGTTAATGTCTCTATATATACAGTTCTATTACTATTATTGTTGTTGTGATGTGCATCTGTGAATTCATGTATGTATATGTAGATGCATGTGTTGAGAGAATATATATATATGTACATAATTAATATATGTATTGGAATATCTACATGTACATATATGTATATATGTGTATGTATGAGATGTATAAAAGAAGATGAAGCTTCTCTTAGGATAATATATATATATATATACATATATATCGATTCTGTCTACGTGTATGTATATGTGTAGGCTCTTCTTCGACCGTATCTTCCCTTTTTTTTTAACTTATAGAAGAGCAAAATTTATTACCAGCAAGCGATGATGCTAACAATCAGAACAACATGACGATATCGAGAGAGCCGTAGAAATTCGTTTCTGTGTGTGTCTCTTCTCCTTCATCTTCACTTTTTCGTCTTGTGCTTGTTCTTTTCCATTTTCTTATTCGTTTTCGTTTTCATCTTTTTCTTTCTCTTGTCCCTTTGTCGATCACTGTAGTGACAATGAGTCAAACACGAGCGCCTGCGCCGTCCGCGCAGCAGCTGCCACAGCAGCAGCAACAGTCCGGCAACAACAACAACAGCAACAACGCAACGTCACCTCATGGTTCTAATAACAGTCACACACCACCAAAACGAACGTTTTTTGGGAGAGGGGGACATTTCTTTTATTTCCTTACCGCTGGTGGTAGTAGTAATAGTAATAGTAGTCAGAGTAGTAATAATAATTCTGATAGTAAAAACCTCAGTAACCTAGTAACAGAGGACTCTAATAGCAGCAGTAATACAATTGCAGATAGTAATGGGTCGTCTTCCTATCCTCAGATTCATACTGCCGCCACTTCTACTAGTAGTAGTAGTAGTGGCACAAGTACAACCCCACAGCAGCAACAACAACAGCAGAAATCATCAAAATTTCATTTATCCAGTAGTAGTAGTACACAACAACCACAGACCACACATCGTCTCATTAGTCATATCAAGAGTTTTAATAGTGCCAATCTGGCATCATCCGGGAGGTCTCCCCATTCTGCTAGTAGTAACAGTAGTAGTAGTAGTGGTAATAGTACTAATACTCCTGTTACTCCACATACTACTAGTACTATTTCCACTCTTTCTAGTAGTACGAGTAATAATAGTAATAGTAGTATCAATAGCAGTGACACAACTTTGTTGATGGTATCATCCTCATGTATCGATAGCGCTTCAACTGGTAGTAGTAAAACTACTAGTAGTAATGGTCCTAGTAGCAATAGTAGTAATATAAGTAAGAGTAGTTTCATTGGCAAGAGCACAGGCAGAAGAGTTCTTCCCTCTCCGTTATTTGCAACTTCAGTTTCTTCTTCTTCTTCATGTTCCGTTTCCTCCATAGACAATGGGGGTGACAGTAGTAACACTAACAATACGACTTGTAGTAGTAGTATTACTCCTACTATTAATACTACTACTACTAATAACAATAGCAACAAGTGTAAAGAGACAACAAGTATACCCTCTTCTTCACCATATTATTCTTCTTGTACACGAACAGCAGCAGCAGTAGGAGGAGGACGAGCAGGAGGAGTAGCCGCTGCTGCTGCAGCAGTAGTAGTAGTTGCAGATGGAGCAGGAGCAGGAGGCAAAGACAGTGGTAATGGTGGTAGTAATGGTGGTAGTGGTTTGTGTGGCCATCATAAACTCAGTGTAAGCGGCGATGATTTTCTACTATCAAATCCTGTAACTACTACTACTACCCCTCCATCAACATGTTGTAGTACGGCTTGTACGTCATCTGCTGCTACGAATACTAATACTAGCACTCCAGCGTTTTCAACTGCAGTGAATGGTAGTGATAGTAGTAGTCCTGAAAATATTTGCAAACCCATTCCGAGAACGAAGAAATCGCTTATAGGAGCGTGGACGTCGATTACTACTACTACTACTAATACCAGTTGTATTAGTAGTGGTAGTAGGAATAGTAATAGTAGTAGTAGTGATCAGAGCAAACACTCCTCCACCACAAACACCAAAACGTTTGTTAGGGGAAGAGTAGTAGTAGCTAGTGTCCCAACTCGTACCCCTACTACTAATACTACTGGTAGTATTACTACTACTACTATTATTAGGAGTACTGATACTAGTACTAGTAGTAGCAGTGCTAGTAATAATAACAATAGTAGTAGCTGTAGTAGCAGTACCTTTTACGGAGATGGCAAAGCAGATCACGCCTCTCCTTCATCATCGCCTTCTCTCCCTCATCTTCCGGTTCCTCCGTCGTGTTCATCTTCTTTACCATCCACATACTCACCTCCATTTCTGCCGTGTGAGTCATGTTGGGTAGGAGGAACTCCTACAATAGCAGCAACAGAAAGAACAACAGCATTTTCAGGCGGGATCATGAGCAGTAGTGGTACTGAACCCTGCGGTTTTTATCACCACCGATCTGCATGCACTAGCCACATGACCGTGACAAGTAGCGCTGCAACAACAGAAGCGACAGGGGAAGGAGGAGAGGGAGAAGGGGAAGAAGGAGAGGGAGAAGGCGAAGAAGAAGGAGAAGAAGGAGAAGAAGGAGGAGGAATAAAACTAGCAGCAGTTCTTCAAGGAAGCAGTAGTGGTACTGGTAGTAATACTACTAGCAGTTGTAGTAATAGTAGTAGTTCTACTAGTAGTAGTACACCTGTTAGTAGTATCAGATCGACAACGAATTTAGAAAGGGGAGAAGAAGGAGAGGAAAGAGAGACAGACAGACAAGAAGAGGATGACTCAAAAAAAGATAATCATCCACAACGTCAAGATGAAGAAGGAGAAAAAATATTCAAAGGAGAGCATAATAGCGGTAAAAGCAGTAGTACACGGAATCCCCAACAAGTAGAACACAAACATGAAAATTCTTCTTCACTGTCGTCCCCAACACAAAAGAAAATTAGCACTGAGTCCATTCTCACAGCAACGTCCTGTCTTACCAGTAATAATACTACTACTGCTAATACGAGCAGTAGTAGTAGTAGTAGTCATAATACTACTACTACTACCACTGCTAGTAGTAATAGTACTAATGACAAAACACGTAGTAGCAGCAATTCTACTAATGCGGCCACTACTACTACTAATAGTCACAGTACGTTTCAGCAGATACTGCTAGCTGGACAAAAAACACTGTTTGATGCATTTACAGCTTCTTTTTCTTCTTTTCCCTCGTCTTCTTCGTCATCTGCTTCTACTACTACGACGACGGCTAATTTTTCTCCTCCTTCTGTTAGTTCCCATTCTCATCAACAAGAGAAGAATATATCAACAGAAGCAGAAAGTGTCGCTCATAGTACTTTTTCTATCAGCAGTAGTAGACAATCAACCAAGTTCAACAGCAATAATAATAGTAATAATACTAATACTTCTAGTAGCAGTAAGAGTACCAATACTAGTAAAAGTACTAGTGATACTAATCCTACCAACACTGCTTCGGCTTTTTCAACTTTCGAAGGAAGAATCGAATGGGAACAGCAGCAGCAACACCAGCAGCAAATATATACGGGAGGGAGTGTGTCAGGATACTACAAAAATGTGGAAAATGATATCAAATGCAATGTACAGAAGGACGCAACGACATCTACATCAACAGTGGGAGGGGTGGTGGTGGGAGCAATAGCAGCAGCAGGAGCGACGACGAGAGTATTGAAAGCAAATGAAAACAGTGAGCGTCCGCATACTAACGACAAACACAATGAGAATACATCTACTACTGCGGTTACTCCTGTTACTACGGCTGGTGCTGCCGCTGCTTCCTCTTCCTCCTCTGGTTCTCACAATGCTTCGACACCGACGTACGGTCATTCAAATAGAAACTGCTGCGCCGCCTCCACCTCTGCTGGTATTAGTAGTAGTAGTACTATATGTTCTAGTACTAGTACTATTATTACGCCGACAGCCACAGCGAGCACTAGAAATAGTCTTCCAGCCAGAAGTCAGGCACCCAGTAGCCAGCAAGCACAGCAATCCCAACAGGAAATAACCCACGTCGTCTTGCAGTTGGGCTTTCCAGAATGTCGTCCACAGCATTCTCAAGACGACCTCCAGCCACAGGAGCAGCAAGAAGGAACGTCTTACCACCAGCAACAGCAGAAACAACGTGAGGAGGAGGAGGAGGAAGAGACCGTGGTAGGTGTAGACGACCAGCGACCCCCTTTACATCTAGAGATGAGCGAGGAGTGCATGCAGAGCGATGGAGATGGAGACTTATTAATAGAAGAAGCAGACTTATCTCCATTACCTTCTCGTGAAGATGCTGCATGCGCGGATGTTGCGTTTCCGCGTGGGATTTCGCTGTTCGAACGTGCTGCAGCTAATTTGCAACAGCAACAGCAGCAGCAAGGTCAACAGCATCACGAAGAACAGCGGGTGCTTCAACACTACTGTAACAATAGTACTGAGACCATGCTTATAGACACGATTGACTCGTACGTGACATGCATGAACAGTAATGATGGTAGCACTGGTAATAGTAATAATAGTAGTGGTAGTGGTAACAGTACTACCAACAACAGAAATAATAACAGTAACAGTCGTAATATCAGCAGGAGTAGTAATAAGAATGATATTGCTGATATGACCACTAATGGTATTGACTCTAATAAAGACACTAAACTATCACAACAGCAGCAGCAAAAGCCGCAACAGCAGCAGCAGCAGCAACAACAGCAACATTTGCAAGAGCAGAAAAGAGAAAGAAATTCATGTAAAACCTCATCTAAGTGGAATCGCACAAGGGGGAAAAAGCCACAGCAGCAATGTTGCTGTTCAGAAGACAATACTCCAAATGATAGACATCATACTAATACTGATAGCCAGCCGTGCTATACCCGAAACTGTAATACTACGCGGTACACTAATAGTGATGATAGTATGACTCAAAGCAATACTTACAACCACAGCAGCATGATGAAAACAAATAATGAAAATAATCATTGTACGGGTGATGGGAAGTCTTCTCACTATTTGAAGTATTGCAGCATGCAGTCTTCCGATGAGAATTATAGTAGTGGTGCTACTACGATTAGTACTGGTAAAAATGTCAGTAGTTGCAACTGTAATAGTAGTAGTAGTAGGAGTTGCTGTTGTGATGATTTTTTTAATTCAGCACAGCATGAATGTTTCGATGAGACTCCTCCGTCGTCCTCTGCTTGTTCTCCTTCAACTTGTAATAAAAATAGTAGTAGTGGTAATAGTGGTACAAACGGTAACGGGGGAGGGAATGTGAAGACAGTAGCTGGTTACAATAATAGTACGTTCCACCCATGCCAGCATCGCCCAGTAAAAGAAGAGGGAGAAAAAGGTCTGCAACGACAGAAACAACCTTTTTCATTGGTAGTACTCCAACACCAACATCAACAGCATAAGGAAGAAAATCATGCAGAACAACAGCAGAGTCTGCGGTATTCGTCCGCCTGTACAATACAAGAAAGACACCCCCTAGGCTCATACGGCCAGTGCCTGTCGTCTTGCCAACAGCAGCAGCTGCAGCAGCGGCAACAGCAGTACCATTGTAAGCATCGTCAGCGGCAACAGGAAGAGGGGGATTCAGAGAATGAGGAAGAAGGGAACGAAGGGGAGGAGGGAGAAGACGAAGAAGAGCAGGACGATGAGGAACAGCAATATGGACATTACTATGGTTGCTTAGAGCATCCTCCTTCCCAGAATCAGGAACAACAGCTGAAACACCAGCATGCATTAGAAGAAGAGTTAGAAGAAGAGGAGGCAGAGGCGGAGGAGCAGGATGAAGAAGACGAAAGAGAAAGAAATGACGGAGGTGTAATTGAAATTGAGGACGAAAACGATGATGAAGATGGAGCTGAGGAAGAAGGGGAAGGAGGCACTAGTCATCATTATTATAAAAAGTGTGAGGGTGGAGTAGTGAATGCTGAATTCCCTTACTTTGAAGAAGCAGTCCAAGAGGGAGGTAGTGGAAGAGCAACAGCAGCAGGAGGGCGAGACGGGTATCATTACTACTGTACCTCACCGATATCACCACGTCAGCGACTACCAGTCTGCAATATCTCCTTGAAAGAATCAGGCGACTTACCAGCAGCAACAACCCCTCAGTGTGGACATGGCGGTAGTAGTAGTAGTGGTGGTAGTAGTAGTAGTGGGAGGTGTACTGATGCACCATCCAGTCACGGTTTTGCAGCAGGAGGAGGACAAGGAGAAGGGAAAGGAGGAAGGAGCTGCAAGAAGAGTACTAACAGTGCTTCTAGAAATAATAATAGTAGTGGTAGTAGTAAGAATAATCACAGAAGTAGAAAGGGTAGTATCAGTCTGGTACTGCGCCATATATGTAATAGTAGCAAGAGTGGTAGTCATAGTAATGAAGGAGGAGGTGGTGGAGATGAAGGAGGAGGAGGTAGTAGTAGTAGTAATAGTAACAGTAGTAGTAGTGGTGGTGGTAGAGAGAGACGAAAAGACAGAAAAGAAGAGAGAGAGAAAGGTACCGCACTACCGCCAGCAGTGAATTCACCAGCAACAAGTTTGACATCATCCTTCACGTCCCTCTCTCCCTCGTCAGTTACAGGGTCTCTCGGAAGAGTTTGGGTCAAACTCAGCAGCATAAGCACCATGGCTAGTAGTAGTAGTGGTAGTAATAATGCTTGTGGCGGAGGGAAAGGAGATAGTACGAAGTCATTAACTAGTCGTTCAGGTCATTTCTTCTTCTCGTCTTACGGTAATAGTAGTAGTAGTCATAACAATACTCCTAGTACGACTACTTCTGTTAGTGCCTCTGCCAACAACCATTCTACTACTAGTAATAATAGCACAAAGAAAGGTCACAACAGTAATAACAATACTAGTAGTAGTAGTCAGAGGAATAATTGTACGTTTCGGAATATGTATAATAAAGATCACCACCTCACACACACTCCAACATCGGCAAGTAGTGCTACTTCTCCCTCATCCAATAACTCTACTGCCTGTGCAGCGACACCTACCAATACTACTCCTCCCACGACTACCACAACACCATTAATACCGCTAATAAGAAATGGTAAATATCGTGATTCACTATTGTCTCTGTCATCGTCATCTTCTCTGGGTAGTAAGTTAACTCCTATCAACAATAATACTTGTACTATCAATACTACTACTCCTACCACTACTACTAGTACCACTAGTAGTAGCAGCAGTGTTACTACGCCTTCGCCTCCTTCTTGCGTTTGTACGACCATGGTCAGTGGTAGTCATTGTTGTCATAATAGTAGTAGTATTATTAATACTACTACTCTTACTCCTACTAATAGTAGTAGTAGTTCTAGCGGGGGTGGTAATGGGTGTGGTGGTAATAATGGTGTTGCATTTTCACCATCGGCATTATCTTCCTCATCGAAAGTCTTAAGAAAGAGTAACAACAACAGTACTATGAAAAAAAGCAGCCACAACACTACTACCACTACTATCAGTGCCAGCACGAGTACTACTACCACTACTACCGCTACCAGTAGTGCCAGTACTCCCAGCAGCAGCAGTAGTAGTGGTGGTGCAGCAAGTTCTACTCGCAGTCGTGCTAGCGGTCTCTTTCTAAATGCAATCAAATCTTCCAACAGTACTGCCACGATGCTCTTTCAACATCGTCTCAAAGGAGAGCATCATCATCATCATCATCCTCGTGAGACACAGTCACTGCAGCACACACCACTCCTCTATAGTACTACTACTACTAATACTAGTAATACTAGCAGTACTAATAGTAGTAGTAATAGTAGTAACCTTTCCTCATCAACATTATCATTATCAGGAACGACAGCAGCAACAACACCATCGCCAATAGAAAAGAGAACTGGTCTGTTTTATAGTACTAGTAGTAGTGGTGGTGGTGCTGATGTTAATAATAATACTAGTAGTTGTAGTAGTAATAGCAGAATTCATGGTTTCAATAGTATTAAAAATAATACTACTAGTAGTGGTAGTAGTTGCAGTCGGTGTACTACTACTGGAGATGGTGAGGGTGGAGATGAATACTCTTCTTGCTGCAGTAAGAGTAATAGTAGTAGCAGTGGGAGCAGCAGTAGGATTAGCGGTACTGATAGTCTGTTATCGTCGAGACACAAAGACTATACAACATGTAATAGTAGTAGTAGTAGTTGCAGTAGTAGTAGTAGTAATGGTAGTAATAATAGCATACTTAAGAGGTATAGTAGCAATAATAGTAATAATAGGGACAAGGTATTAGGGTTAACACTCCACCATCTCAGTGGAGGAGTAGGAGGAGTAGTAGTAGAGACAAACAGTACAAGAAAAAATACGTATATGGCTCCTGTACACACTAGTTTTAGTGGTAATAGTAGTAGTCATAATAACAGCAGTATCAGTGGTAGTGACAGTGGTACTAGTACTAGTAGTAGTAGTAGTACTGGTAACACGCCTATTGGTAGTGGGAGTAGTAGTATTAATAATAGTAGTTGTGGTAATAATAGTTGCAGTAATATTAATAAGAATAATATAAGAAGTGATGGTCGAATACTACCTAGTACATCTACTACATCATTAGCTGATAGCCATAATACTAATAATCATCGTATTCTGTTTACTAGCAATAACAATAGTACGAGTACTACTAGTACAGATAGCTCTATTCCTACTACTAATACTAATACTACATACAATAATACTCACACGCATTACCCTAGTATTATGACTACTACTAACAATACTACTAGTAGTGGTAGTAGTAGTAGTACTAATAGGAGTATTAATAATAATACTACTACCACTACTACTACTAGTAGTAGTAGTACACCTCCGGTTCCTCCTCCTCCTCCTCCTCCTCCTCCTCCTCCTGGCCGTCGTCTCCCAAGTATCGGTGATGGAATGGCTACTACTACTACTACTTCTACTACTACTTCTACTTCTACTACTACTACTATGAATAGTATTACAAGTAGTATTCCTACCACTACTACTACTACTAGTACTAGTACTCCTACTCCTACGCCTGCTGCTCCACTTAGTACTAGTGCTAGTAGTAGTAATAGTAGTAGTCGTCATGCTGCCGTTGGTGGTAGTAACAATAGTAGTAGTGGTGGTGGAGGATGTTGTAATAGTAATGGTAGTAATGTCAATATGACTATGAATGAAAATCTTGTGAAGAATAGTAGTACCCCACCAATGCTGAAAGGATGTTACAATTACTACAAAGAAGATATTATTCCTCCATGTAAAGGAGTTAAAACTCTTCTACCGATTTGTACGTTGTCGTCATCCGCAGCACAGCAGCAGGAACAACAACCCCAACACCAACAACACCACCAGTTACTACTATCCTCAACCCCATTATCGTTATCATCATCATCACCACCACCACATAAAAGTAACCCTACTACTACTACTACTATCATCACTCCTACAAGCAGTAGTAGTATTACTACTAATACTACTAATAGTAGTGCTACTACTAGTAGTACCACTGCTGGTCCTCCAACAAACAGTACTACTACTAGTAGTACTGTTCGTCATCAGCGGTATTGCAGTAATACGTGTAGCACTGGTACTAGTAGTAATACAAGTAGTACTAATACTGGAGATGGTAATAATAACAACAACGAGAACGTGAATAATTTGACGATAACGCGCTCCTCACTATCTTCTTCCTCCTCCTCCTCCTCTTCCTCTTCCTCCTCTTCCAGTACCTCGCCGTCTTCCTCTTCCTCGGTGTTACCGTCAGCAGCAGACACAACCAAGTGCTACAGTACTAGGAAGTGTGAAATCGAGGAAAATATGACTCGCCCTTCACCAGCACTTGTGCAACCATCAGGTCATAATAATACTAATACTAGTCATAGTAGTCATCATCATCAGCATCATCATTATAGTATCAATAGTCATTTTAGTAGTATCATACATAAGACGGCTCTCAAATTTCTTGGAGGAGGCAGTACTACTACTACTACTAGTAGTAGTAGTCATAGTACTAGTAGTAGTAATAATAATAGTAATAGTAGTAGTACTAATACTAATACTAATACTACTACTACCACTACTAATAATAATAGTAATTCCAATAGTAGTAGTAATAATAGTAATGGAGGAGTAGGAGCAGGAGTAGGAGGAGGAGGAGGTAGAGCAGGAACTGGTGCAGGGTATTATACTAGTAATAGTAATGCTCATATTCTAGCAGGAACAGGGGATACGTCCTCGTCGTGTAATTACAGTAATACTACTACTAATAGTAGTAGTAACAGTAATAGTAATAGTAATAGTAGCGGGGGTAGTTGTATGTGTAGTTTTAATGGCAGTGGTCTTAGTAGTAGTATCTTTATGATTTCGCCACATAGTCTTAAAACAGCAGTAAACAATAGTCACAGCAACAACAGCAGCGCCAGCAACTGTTGTTATAACTCGATTATCACTACAAACACTAGTTCTCCTAGCAGTAATAATAGCAGGGGTAATTATAATTCTAGTAATACTACTACTACTAGTAATAATAGTGTGAGTAATAGTGGTAATAATAGTCAGAATCATAGTAACAGCGTATTATTACGTGATGATCTTCTGATAGGTGGTGAAGATACTCCTCAGAACACAAATAGTAGTAGTAGTAGTTGTTGTTGTCCTCCTGCTCCTGGTTCTCTTGCTGTTTCTCGGCACTATCATTATCATAACTATTTGATGACTAGTAATCTTGTAGGTAATAATATAAATATTAATAGTAGTAGTACTAGTACTCTTCCAAATACAACTAGTTTTACTCCTACTACTAGTACCACTACTACTAGTAGTACGTGTACTAACAGCAGTATGAGAAATTACGGCTCAGACAACTCCAGCACATGTCGTCCGTCTTCTACACATAATAGTAGTAGTAGTAATCGTCCTAATAGTGGTCGTGACTGCAGTAATATGAATAACAGCAATGAGGAAGACTTACTAATACAGCAGTATTACATCTATCGTATGGGCGCAAGAGACAGAGAAGGGAAAGGAATCATTCAAAAAGAAGAAGGAGGAGGAGGATGTACGTATCATCCTCAACACCAACAACAACAGCAGCAGCTCCAACAGCAGCAACACCAATTACTACCCTTAATAACACCACAATCAGCAGCAGCAGCATTGTCATTATTACCACCATCACATCACTTGTATGATAAAGCTGTTCATAATTACTCTCAAATATATACTCACCCCCACCACCTCTCCCACCACCACCACCACCTCCCCTCCACTCACCACCACCATTTGCACCAGCAGTACCACCCGTCTCAACACTACAACCAGCACCAGCACCACCACGTCCACCAGCAGCAGCAGCTAAATGTGATATATGATGATGACTATAATTATGAAAATAATAGCCTCCTAACGACGGCAGTATCACCAGTCAATATAATGCCAAATAATCATACCCTTGGTGGTGGTGGTGGTGGTCACTGTACTATTAGTGTGAGTAATACTAGTAGTAGCAGCAGTACTAGTAATAGTAACATCATTAGTTCCTGTAAAGGAGGTGGTATTGAAACTTGCTACAGTGCGATTGCAAATAAAAACAATATTCACCATAGTCTACATCATACCAATAATGCTATCACTACTACTAATAGTAATAATAGTAGTAGTAGTAGTCACACCAGTTGTGGTATTGGTAATAGTAGTAGTAGTAGTCCTACTACTACTACTACAAGTACCACTACTAGTAATAATGATAGTACTGGTAATAGCACACGTATTAGTGCTAATAAAAATAATTGTAATAGTCATATTAAAACTCTTGGTAGTAGTGCTCTTTCAAGTAATACAGGTATCAGAGCAGATATTATTAGCAATACTGTTTGCAGTAATAGTAATAATAGTACTATTACTACTACTACAACTACTACCAATTCTACAACTATTAATAGTAGTAATAATAGTCCAGTGACAATACCCAATGGATATTCACGCACACAGGGTATTAGTAATAGCAGTGGTACTAGTTGTAATAATAGTGCCAGTGTACCTGGAAGTGGAGGAGCAGGAGGAGGAGGTATAACGGCGGGAAGTAATCTTAGAAGCCCATCAGATAATAATAAAGTACTTGCACACATACGTTTACAATTGTCAGCTAGAAGCTTATGCATAGACGACTTTGTTTTTTATGAAACTGTGGGAACTGGCTCATTCGGTCGCGTATGCGTTGTAGAGTTGAGAGGAGATCCTTACTCCTGCTACCCACCCATGGCTCTTAAAATTTTGAGCAAATATAAAATCGTAAAAATGAAGCAAGTCGAACACGTCAAGGACGAAAAGAAAATTCTCTCTTCCATCGAACATCCCTTCATCGTCAATCTTCTTGTAAGCATCATATACACACACCATAAGACACAAATCCTATATATATATATATATATATACATACATGCATACCTACATCTGCTACGTATGTGTGTACACGCATCTATATAGATATACATATATATATATATGCACATATATATGTGTTTCTACATATATTATAGATATACATATGCATATATATATATATATACATGTGTGTATGTATAATATAATATGTATATAGCATATATATAAAAATATATATATATATGATATATATAGTATATATGCATATATGGTATTGATATATATGTATATCTTAAAAGGACCTGAATATATAGCGTTCGATATGTAGTCATTTCTAGGCCAAAAATACATTCTACATATCATGTACGTGTACATGTAATGCATGCATATAGAACCTGGCAATATATATATATATATATATATGTATATATATATATATTTGCATGTGCTTGTAAACATTTATGTACGAATATATATATATATATAGATATGTGAAAATATATACATATATATATGTATATACACATGCGCTGTAATATAACGTGTGTACATATATGCCTCCACATATATACTTACATATATATGTGTGGATGTATATATAAAAATAATTATCCATACACATATACATACATACATGTATATATGTATGTATATATATGAATATGTGTGTATGTATATATAAAAATAATTATCCATACACATATACACACGTACATGTCTATATATATATGTATATGTGTAGGTGTGTTTGAAAGTATATGTAAAGTAAAGCAAGCATTATTATTATTAGTACAGCTACAACTACGACCAGTACCCGTTGTAGTAGTAGTAGGAGTGATATTGCTGCTTCTAATATATATATATATGTATATATCGCTTCACTTTCTGTGTAAGTGACGTTTATATCATTGTTGAGGGAATTAGAATCTTAAATTAGAGAAGGACGAATTCTTTATGAAACATATCGACGATCAGTATACTAGTGCAGTGACAACTGCTACTACCACCACCATACGAGAGAAATTATTTTGAATTTTTTTCTGCCTCCTGCAGCACACCAGTAGCAGCAGAGTAGGCGTAAGGACATCTTTTTCTTATTCTCCAGATAACGAATTATACTACCTGACCAACAGAAGCCACAACACGGCAGTAAATGGCATTCGAACCAAAATTACATACGCCACAGTAGCAGCAGCAGCAGCCACATGCTTCACCAACAGAAGCCACAACACGGCAGTAAGTGGCATTCGAACCAAAGTTACATACGCCACAGCAGCAGCAGCCACATGCTAATCCATAGACGTACATATATATATATATATGTACATGTACTAGAATACATATAATATATGTATGGACATATATATATATATGTAAATGTATATGTATATATGTAGGTGTATATAGAGAGTTCTACAGGGAACTAGAAGAGTAAGGTGTGAAGGGCACAGCAAATGCAGGCGACGTAAGATATTCATATATATGTCTATATAAAATGTGTGCATGTATATATATGTATATATATATCACTATACGCGAATATATATTACCTAGACATATGTTTGTATATACATAAGCGCGTATATATATCATAAATATATAAACATGTATGTACGTATACGTACTATGTGTAAGTACATATATTTACACATGTTACTTGTAGATATATATTATAATGTAAATGTACGTATATATATATGTATATGTACGTATATATATGTATATGTACATATATATATATATATATGTGTATGTACGTATATATATAGATATATATATATGTATATATATATATATATGCCCACACATGTGCTACAGGTGTGTCTACTATGAATACTGAGAGTATGCTTTCTCTTGTAGCTTGGTTTATGTTCCTCTCTGTGTGTATGTGTGTACGTGTGTACGTGTGTGAATGATGAAATGTGTATTACGCATATATTCATAGAGGGTATCTGTGGGGTGTGTGTGGGGGGGTGAAATGTATTCGCGTCGGTGTGTTTGTGAAATGTTTTCTGTCCTCTGACTCAGGCGTCGTTTCAAGATGAGAAGAGACTGTTTCTACTAATGGAGTTCGTGAATGGAGGAGAGTTGTTCAGTTATCTGCGGCGTCGTAGTAACTTGCCGGTGGAGCAAGCGCGTCTGTACGCAGCGGAGATCACTTTGGCCTTCGAGTATCTCCATGCACGGCAGATCGTATACCGTGACTTGAAGCCCGAAAATCTGCTGTTGGACTCAGAAGGTCACCTGAAGATAACAGATTTTGGATTTGCCAAAGTCGTGAGAGAGAAGACGTGGACTCTCTGCGGCACTCACGAGTATTTAGCACCAGAAAGCATCACACGCCGTGGTCATAGTCTCGGCGTGGACTGGTGGGCCCTGGGCGTGTTGCTGTACGAAATGCTGGCTGGTCACCCACCGTTTCTTGACGACACGCCCTTAGGGATCTACCGGAAGATTCTCGCGGGGAAAGTTGACTTTCCGCGTCCCTTCGATGCGTCTGCGAAAGCGATTATTAAGAGATTTCTGACACACGACCCCTTGAAGAGACTTGGCTGTTTGAAACACGGGGCCGCAGACGTCAAAATGCACAAATTTTTCAAAAGTATTGACTGGCAACTCTGCTTTCAAAGACAGATAAAGGCTCCTTACCTCCCGTGTACGCGTGGACCCCGTGACAGTTCTTTGTTTGATAAGTACGCTGAGTCGACGGAGTCGTCTTCACCAGCTATTGCTCCTGAACAGCAGCAGCAACTCTTCGATAACTTCTAACAAAGACTCTCACTCACTCATATATGTGTCTTGCACAGAGCTGTACATAATATATATATATATATACGCAGACACAGAGAGAGAGAAAGAGACAGAGAGAGAGATATATGCATCTGTAGTCTTTATATATATATATATATGTAGGTACTACTATCACTATTACTAGAGAAGAAGAAAGACACACACACACACACACACACACGCACACAGAGACACACGCACATTGGTAGAGAGACAGAAGCACAGAGAGAGAGGGAGCAGAGAAAGAAAGGGTAGAAACACGGCGAGAGAACGAGAGAGAGAGGGATATATACATCTCTATAAGGACAGAGAGAAAGAGAGAGAGAAAGGAAAAAAAAGAAGGAGAGAAGAAGAAAGATGGAGAGAAAGAGAGAAATGCCTATATATATCTATATATGTATGTTCAGAGGGATGTTGTGGTAGAGAAGAGAAAGAAAGTGAGAAAAGGAACCAGAGTGAGGGATGTAAGTATATATACATATATACATGGAGAGAGAGGGAGACAGAGAAAGATGAGACATATATATGGAGAGAGAAAGAGAGAGAAAGAATGAAGAAGAATGACGAAGAAATGCATATATACATATATATATATGTATATATATTCGTACACATACATAGAGCAGTATACCCGAGAAAGCAACAAACGTCTTCGAATCTACATATGTATATGCATATACACAGATATATGCATGTATGAATCGAAACATATATATATATATACATATGTGTGTACATATACATATATATATGTACATACGCCTAGAACGAGCAACAGTACTATTTTCCGTGATAGATTTTCATGTGAATCCTGGGAAGCCACATGTAGAAATAAAAGGAACGCACGTGTTGATGTCTGTTTGTATATGTTTTGGAGATGAAAAAGATAAAGAAGAAGCACAGGAAATATAGTATTTTATCTCTGTGTGTGTGTGTATGGGTGGGGGTGTGTGTGTACATGTATGTATGGAGGTGTGTGTGTGTATGTATAATATCTCTTTAGAATGGCGGCAGCAACAGCAACTTCAATAGCAACAGCAGCAAGGCGTGTGTAGATATGTTTATGTGTGCCTGTGTGTATTGCAAAAAAAAGGTGGAAGAAGAAGAAAAAGAAGAAGCAAAGGCAACAACAACAGCAGCATTAGCAACGTGTTCTTGTATAGATGCCTATGCGTCTGGGTGTAGAAATCCAGCAAAAACAGTATCCAGACTGTGTCTCTCCGTGTTTGTGTGTGCGTCGTCTGTGGAAAAGAAAAAAAAACAAGGTGCTCACAATATATATAGATAGGGGTGTGTTTGGTATACATGATACAGGCGTGTAGGTATAGATATATGTGTGTGTGTGTGTTGGTGTATGTAGCAGAAGCGGCAACAAAACAACCACGTGGTGTTATATTTGCGTATTTTTATTGCAGACGGAAAAGCAGCAGTCACATGATTCAAATGGACAGTCGTGCATATATGTGTATGTGTGTTAGGGGGGTGTGTTTGCACGTCAGCGTTAACAACATGTTGATGCTGATATGGGCGATATATGCGAAAGACCTCTGTGCGTTAACTCTTTTTTGGCTCGAATACAATAAGGCAATTGTGTGAAAAGATGGAAGAAGAAAAAAAAGAAAAAGAAACGAGAAATCCAGAGAGAACACGAGCTGGCTGGGAGGCGTGTCTTCACCGCAAGAGGGAGTATACTTTTTGCATGAGATGTTTGTGCAGTCTAATACTACTACAAGTACAACATTCAAATATATATATATATATACATACGTATATACACAGATGTGTCTCTGTGTTAGTGCTGATAAGTACGTACATCATTTGTAGAGTGTGTGATACGTACGAGCACAAGAAAAAAATAATATATATATACATCGGAAACAGATATCTGCTGCGTGTGTGTATATCTAATGTATATATATATATACACATACATATGTGTTTATATATATATTACATTATATATTACATATACATATGTTAATATAAGCGTGCTTGCAAGTGGTGTCTGTGTTAATTTGAGTATTGCGGTTGTTATTGAGCAGGAGGTGGTGAAGGAGGAAGGCGGTGTGTGTGTGTGTGTGTGCGGGTACGTGCGTAAGCATTGTTATTGTAATGAAAATGTCGAGAACAAAAGAGAAAGAAAGTTGCGACTTTTCTGTGAAGGTTGTATACACGTGTTTGAAAGGGAAAAGACAGAAATGAAATTGCAGCACAACAGAAAGAGAATCAAAAATACGAAACAACACTGCAGTTGATGGTAATGCTCTATCGCCACACGTCCGGGGTCGATGTGTTGGTGGTGTGTGTCCTCTACTACCACTTGCGTGGAAGTCTTCTTTGAAGCAGAAGTAGTAGAAAGAGGAGAGTAAATGAAAAAAAAAAACACCGAGGGGGGAACTCGAGAATATCTACGCAGAAGAAGACGAAAAATCCATTCTCAAATATTGTATATCCTTCTCATTATAGTATAGACTATATTACGAAACATTGTGAAACACACAACATATATATGTGAGTATGTGTATGTCGTATATAGCAAAATACATGTATATATGTTCACATATATCTGGAGGAAGAATAGTGGATGATGTGTGATTGGTGTGTATGCATGTACACATATATGTATGAGTATATATATATTCATATATATTCGTGTATATATGTTTGTGTGGGAGACTGGCAGGGCTAATACTAGTGTATGACATAGTGTTGCTTGGTTATGTATGATGAAGTCAATGAAAAGAAAGAGCAAGAATGAAGAAGACAGGAAGAAAAAGAAAGGTTTTCGTAGAGCAGCCCACAAGGGGCGAGGTATTTACATACATATATGTGTGTATATATATATATATGTATATATATATATATGTCTGTTTCGCTCTCACTCTCTCTCTGTATATATATATATATGTATGTGGGGGTTAGTGACACCCTGCGAGCGACATAAGAATTGTTGACACAGGGAGAACAAGACCAAGAGAAGAAAATTTTGTTTCTTCTTCTTCTTCCTGATAGCACAGACACACAGAGAGACACACATTTGGATATACATGTACATACGTATGTTTGTTGAGGTTTATTATATGTTTTCCTGTAGAGAAACATCGAACAACTTTCAGCAGCTGAAAAAACGTGTGGGGGCAGCACGAGGACGGATGGCACCAATGAAAAAAAAAGCTTTGAACATATATACAAATATATGTGTGTATTTGTGAGGAAGTAAGGAAAATAACTGTAGACATGATCATATGTATGTGGAAGAAGAGCAGATGGTGATGAAGGGCAGAAGCCACCGCAATACAAACGAGAAATCATTTCATTATTCACATTCGTGTAAGCATGCGTAACATATGTATATATATATAAATATATATAAATATGCAGTGTATATATATTACATATATATATATTTATACATAAATATATATATATATATATATTTATACATAAATATATATATATATATATACGTATATGTTGTTGCATTCTCCGATGCCGCTATATGTTGAGTGATGAGGCAGGAAGCAAAGATGATGATGCAGAAAGTAGGAAAGGGGGTGTTGGCTCTGGAGAGTGCAGTAGTTAAAAGCTGGTTTTCTCTTTTGAAAGAGAAGAAAAGTAGCCGAGACAAAAGCACTCGAAGAGGAACAAGAAGGCAATGTATATGTGTGTGTGTGTACATGTGTGAGTGTATATGTATGTGTGTGTATATGTGTATATATACATATATATACATATACATATATATGAACATACAAGGAGATGTAGACAGGAATTGTTTGGAAGTCGCGAAGGTCGGAAACAACGATAAAGGAAATGAACAAAAGAAAGACTGCTTGAAGAACTAAGAAATATGCGCAATACTTCGAGTATAAAACCCTCGAATGTGAATATATAATGTAATACAAAGAACAATAGAGAAACAACTGACAATGCAAACGTGTTTGTATATGTGTGTGTGTGGGGAAGTTTGTATGATTG